>NW_006438869.1:617943-625771 GCF_000325575.1 Pteropus alecto
CGACCCCGTCTGTGCCCACGACCGCCCTACGTCAGCTGTGAGCAGATGCAAGGGCAGGGCTGACACTGGAAAGAAAATTCTGTTCATATTCTTCAAAGGTGAAGTGTCTTAGTCACTAGATGAAATCCACACTCTGGGAACAACTAATATCTCACGAGACCACGATTTTAGGGCTGAGAGATTCGACTTTACAGCCATAGAGACTGATTCCAGGGTTCCCAAAGGTAATAAAGCTAATCTGCAGTGAGAGCACAGAGTTTGGGGGCTGCCCTATGCTCTATTTAAATAGGAAATAGTAACTGACACTCCGGCGGACAGGTTAAGAAATTAAAGGGCAAAAATGAATGGAGTCATTTCTCTATAACTAAAAAAAGCTAGGAGGAAATTTGAATTCAAATCATCCGTGTTGAACCCTATGAGCTTGAGTGCCTCAGATTTTGCTTTTATGCTACGTTCATCCCAATTTCTTATATTACCGTTTCTTCCCTAAAAACTTACCTGTCCCCAGAGTGTCTTCTTTTTTTTTATTGACCCATGTTCTTTATCTACTTCCTGCGGCAAAAGCTCCACCGAGAAAAAAATTGAGATATCACAAATTGAATTCGGCAATGTGAAACGGGTCCCGTGAGCTGTGGACTGGCTGTTCACCAGCACCGTGAGACTTAAATACTTAAATGTAAATAGCCAACGCCCTCAAACGACAACAAACGCCAGCTCAAATAAAATCACCCGCAAACTATAAATGTTTTTAAGAATCGGAAACATGCAGATTTCAAAAAGAAAGGAAAAATCGGACAGAGGATATGAGAAATCAGTTCACACGCACGAAAAATTTGGACAAGTGGCCAATTGACATAAAACTGAGGTCCAACCTAACTTATAACTAAAATGATGCGAATTATAGTTTCTCATTTTTCACTGTCAAGCTGCCAAAGATGAAGACATCAACCAGTGATGAGAGTTTGAAGACCGTCACTCTCGTGGAAGCTGCCACACACTTCTTAACCGTCAGGGTGTGAAACGGCCGTGCCCCGTGGTTCCACCTTTCCGCTCCTGGGAATTTATCCAACAGGTGCGCGTGCACGAATGTGCTTACGAGATTACTCACTGCAGATTGTTTGTAACAGCAGAAAACGGAATATCCACTAGTGGCCAATTGGATGGCGTTCTTTGATGGGGAAAAAAACTACATCGTCGTTTTTCAAACTTTAGAGAAATGTTTATGTGTTCTCAGGGATGGGGCTTCAAAATAAAGTTACTGCGAATAAATAATTTGGAAAATTATTCGTCGCACATACATAGCAGAGGCTTCTATATGCACCAACTGTTAATAGCTAATACTGAGAATCTAACGAGGGCGGGTTTCCTGGCTGGAAGCTCCGAAGCACGGAGGCCAGGGGAAGGAGGCCGGCTTCTAACCTTACCCTCTGCTCCTCCGCCCTGTTGAGATTAGCTTCTGCGGGCGTGCGTATACTGCTTTCCTAATAACTAGTAGAAAAAGGTCATACTATTTCAGAGACATAAACGAAGAATAAAATTCGGTTCTGATGGATGATGTCTAAAACAGGAGTCCCCAACCCCTGGGATATAGCCTGCTAGGAACTGGACCGCACAGCAGGAGGTGAACAGCGGGGGAGGGAGCGAAGCTCCATCTGGATCTGCAGCCGCTCCCCGGCGCCAGCATCACCGCCTCGGCTCCGCCTCAGATCATCAGGCATTAGATTCTCATAGGAGCACCGGTCCCTGGTGCCAAAAAGGTTGGGGAGCACTGGTTTAAAAGCCCCTGAATCCTAATGATCACTTTGATCGACCCCATCCAGAGGAGTGGGGGTTTCTAGGGTAACCGGGACTGAGAGTTTCATGGGATCGCGGGCTTTCTATGCTAAACGGGCACAGGTCCGGGACAAGGCAGTCACCCTGTTGGAGTCGCCCTAGAGATGCAGGGACCTGGGTCAGCGAGTTTCCTCTAGGGCGACCAAGTTTCCTTTGGGTGGGCTTTTCTAAGGTCCAGTCCGAGTTTGAAGGGAGGCGTAGCAAGTCCCTTTGGCCTAAGTCATGTTCTCCAAAATCAGCTGTTAGAAATACACGCAATGTTGTTTTCTTTGAGTTTTAAATGTCTTTTTTTTAATTTATTATTTTATATTAGTTTCGGGTCTACAGTACGATGGTTAGACATTTATATAACTTATGACGTGATCCCCCCGATACTCTAGCACCAACCCGGCACTGCCACGCGTGGTGTTTCGGTCTCCGTCAGAACTCAGGCATGGAAGAGGGTGTTTGCTTTGAAGCCTTTCCCAAACCTCTTACCAGTAATTCTGGGCTACTACAAACTAGCCCTGTTTTCCACGTTAACAATTCAAGTGTGCTAGCCTCGGCATTGAGCTGAAGCTCCCGGGGGCCAGTGGCGGACAGAGGAAGCCGAGCTGTGCCCGTGCTCAGGACGAGGGACTCGGCCTGGCCTTCGAGACTGGCAGCCCAGCCCCACGTCCAGGCCAGGCTCTACGGGGCCAGGACGTGCACAGGAGAAACTGTCCAGAGCCTGGACAGGAGACCTAAGCAACTCCCAGAGTCACCGAGGCCAGAGTGTCATAGTCACAGCTGCCGTTATATTCTGAGCAAAACCCAGATCACCGGCAGGGACCGGGCCGGTGGGCGTCAGATGGGACGGCCATGCTCCACCCGACTAGGTAAGGGCGTAGGGAAAAATACTTTTCTAATCAAGGGGGGACACCGTCAGACACCAAAGCAGAGCCGAGCTGTACGGCCCTGAAGACCCAGGCGTATCTGAATTGCTGAGAAGTGGGCAGGGGAGGGCAGGGGAGGGCGCAGGGGGCAGGAGGAGGGCAGGCAGGAAAACTGAGCTCCGAGGGAATTCGGGTGCTCGTCGCTCCCCACCATGGAGCATCGAGCCGTGAGGCCGTTCCGCTCTCGGGGTGCTGGTTGCGGGCGGGGTGCAGGCTGGGCGTGCTGGGCTGGCGACATCAGGTGATGTTCTGAGAATATGGAGTGCTGTTTTTCTTGCATGTGAGTTCTTTTCTTTCCTTAATTTTCCTCTTTTCCAAAGTCTCCCGCGCAAGCAGCTGTGCCTGAGTCACCCTGCTTATCGCTGCCCCAGGGGTGCGACGTGACAGGGTGAAGGACAGGAGGTACGAAGACCTACACGGTTCTTATTTCTAACAGCGAGAGTGGCTCCAAAGCCAAGAGAGGATGCTACACAGACAGAACATCCAAACCCTCGAGGAGGATTTGCTCCGGGGCAGGGAGGGTTCCGTTTGGCCGCAGAGGTAGAGAGAGGAGAGAGGGGGGCGGAGACACCCCCCAGTGTGGCCCAGACCCCAGGTGGGACTGCCGGGCCCCAAGAAGACACCGTGGAGGGACACGCCTGGTCCCCATCGTTCAGGACTCCCACAGGTGTCCCCACAGCCTGAGCCAGCTCAGAAGAGCAGACAGCCTGCGACCCAAAGGAACCATTCACAGGGCTAAGTGATGCCTTAGCCACTCAGCCCTCCCCAGGCCTCGTGCTACCTCGCTTTCTGGAACCGTGGTCTGCGTGTGCAGCGAAGTGGTGCAAATAACTCAGATGAACTACTGTGCCAGCGGCTGCGAAGACCCTGCTGAGACCCCTGTGGCACCCGCTTGTCCGAACCCCACCATCTGCTCCGAGCTGCTCCCTGCTCGCTCACGTGACTCCGCCGGGGGCTGCTTCTCACGGCGATCGCGGGCCGCGCTCCCTCGCGGGCCTCCGGCTGCAGCGCTGTGTCTCTCGTGTCCAGTGAAAAGCGAGGGAGCAGAAAGGACTCGATCATAAAGAGTCCTTTACGGTGCGAGCTCCTCCTAGGGCATGTCGTCATTCGAAGGCGGCGCAGGGAACATCAAGGAACTTCAAAGTCCAAAGGGGAAAAAAGGGTCCGTAGAATATTCTGCAAAAGAAATTACCTGACCGACATACACTTAGAGGCTTCCGGGCTGCTCCGCCGAAGTGAGGGTGAGTGTGTGACGTGCACGGCCACCGAATGTCACTGCCTTCGGGTTCTCAAATACGAATCCCGGAAATGCTGAGCCACACGGCGGATTCAGTGTTGCTCACTTCATTTTCATCTCTCACAGTTTTCTTCTCCAAAATTGGAGATACCGTCTTCTTCAAAGGCCACTCACCATATAAAGAAGGACATTTAGACAGGGGAAAGACGAGGAATACCCCAAACAGCAATGAGCTTTCAGACACGGTGACGTCTCTTGTTTGCACCATCTTTCACGTACACTGATTAAAAGCTTCGCCAGGATCTATCTGTCACACGCCATCTACATCAAGGCTTTGTCACGAAATACAGACGAGTGGCTCTTTTTCTTAGACCCGCCCTTCCAAGCATTCGTCTTCCTCGGCACACGGGAAGGGCCTTACACGTGCTGGCACCACGCTAGGCACCAGGACTACAAAAGCTGAGCCCAGACCCCTCCTTTAACTGTCACCTGCAGGTCTTGCACGAGGTTCATGCAAAGAGAGGCATGAGCAAGCTTGGAAATGAACCCCCAGCCCCGGCTGCCACCTCGACTAACACCTCGTGAGAAGCTGAAACCCAGAACGCCCTGCCCGCGCTGCTCCCCAGTTCTTGACTCATAGAGGCTGTGAGTCAAGGCTTGGTACTCGCTCATTACTCCGCAGTAGACAATGAATCCACTTAACATAAAATTGTTCCGCTTAAAACTTGCAAATGGTCCTCACCACTGAGAACAGGGGAACTGGTATCACCAGCAGATGAGTCTTAGTCTGCAGAGTCTTTTTAAATATTTTGAACTGCCATTTCAAAAATGGGAGATGCCACATAAATATCAGAACATCTGGCCACCCTGGCTCCGCATGTGACAGACGGCATGACTGACTGGACCAGCGGGCTGGCAGTGCTCCCCATCCATTATGTGTCCTCCACTGTTATTCCCTCGGCTATAGTAAGGACACGTGGTGGTTGTCACTTTTTGGTCCTCGCTTGTCCCATTATATTTTGGTTATAACAGAGACATGTTCTTGTATAGCCATGTTCCTATTGAAAATGGGAAAACAAAGACCAAAAGGGCTCTGTTTTAAAAGAAATTGAGAGAACACTGTTCTTTATAAAAAAAAAAAAAAGTTATCATGTTCCTAATACGTAAAGAAAGTATGAGATATAAGCAGGTCTCAGTTCACTCATTTATCTTACCTGTCTGGTCCCTTTAGACATCTGTGGATGACCTCAGATCTACAAAATGATGGTGTCCACCTTCTCTGGGATCCATCCCTGACCTCTGATTTAGCATGTCGACCAGTCCTTGACTTATTACCCACGGTGAAGGTTTCATGTGTCAGCTTGGCTTGGCTTTGGTACCCAGTTGTTTGGTCAAGCAGTAGCCTAGATGTTGCTATGAAGTGATCTTTAGATGTCATTACCATTTAAATTGGTGGGCTTCTGAGGAATGCAGATTGTTCTCTGTAATAAAGGGGGGCCTCATCCATCAGCTGAAGCCTTAAGAGCAAAGACTGAGGCTTTCCAAACAACAAGGAATTTGACCTTAAGACTGTAGCATGCAAACCCTATCTCGGGTCTCGGTGTCCAGCCCACCTGGCCTGCCCTGTGGCATTCAGACTCAAGACTGCAACATCGATTCTCATTCGGATTTCTTCCCTGCTGGCTTGTCCAATAAATTTTGGTTCTGTTTCCCTGGAGAAACGTGACTACTACATACACGACTAGTAACTGAATTGTGTCCCCAAAATTCCTATGTCGGAGCCCTAACCCCCAGGATGATGGAATTTGGAAGTGAAGCCCTTGTGATGTAATTAGGATTAGATTAAGTCATGAGGGCAGGGACCTCACGGTGGGATTAATGTCCTTATGAGAGGAAGAGAGAGCAAATAGGAACACAGGGGAAAGGCCACGTGAGGACCTAGAGAGAGGATGGCTGTCTGCAAGTTAAGGAGCGAGCCCTCACCAGACACCAGCCCTGCAAGCATCTTGAACTTGCACTTCCAGTCTCCAGAACTATGAAAAACCAAATTTCCACTGCTTGAACCGCCCAGCCTACGGTATTTTTGTTATGGTAGCCGAGCAGACGAAGGCATCCACCTTCCCACACGCCTTATACTTCCTGTCTCTGTCTTCCACGTCCTCGGACACGTCACTGCCTTCCACCCAGGACAGCGTGGCCACCTCACCCTCAGCAATGCCTAGCCCTCCTCTCGGACTCAATCCAGCCATCACCTTGTCCAGGAAGCTTCCCACAACCCTGCAGACTGGGATGTGTGGTCCTCGCTGATGATGCTCGTTTTGAAGCACCCCCCTCCATCCACGTGTTAAATTGGAATGTAATGACCACCTCCCTCTGGGCCTCCGGAGCAAGAACTGTCTCTTATTCTGTCCGACAAATGAATGAATAGTGACATATTATGACTGAGGAAGACAGACAGAAAGAATGCTTTTAGACATAACTAGTTTTATGAAATTAGCATTTAAATCGCTATGGACTCGAATAAGTGCTTTGTTATTTAGGGAGGGAAAGAAGGATTTTCCGGGATTCTGGCAAAGCTTTTTCCTAACTAAATCATTTCATGCACAGCTTTTGCAAACGCGTCTTCTGCTGGTCATAATTATGCGTCTCCCACCCCCCACTGTTTTGAATTACTTTGTGCTAACACCAAAATTGTTCCACAGAGAGCCGGATTTATTTGCTGAAATGTGATGAAGGAAAGTAGGATAAGAGACATACTTCACGTGCAGCGCCTGCTGCTCGCACAGCTGTGTTTCTGAGAAATATATTTTAGTCCTCTTCCTCCATTTCTTTTGTAATTTAATAACTGACGTACAAAGCCCATGAAAGCTGGGAATGTGTTGGAAGGTCAGTGAGGAAAAACGTGCGTGGTACAGTTAGGAGACATGGGGGAGTTAAAATAACAGGGGAAATGGCTCGCTTCTGATCTTTCTGGCCAACGGCTTATGGCTAAGCGTCTGATTCAGGAAAGACCAAACACCAGGTCGCTTCCACAAAAAAGCAGAGCCACGAACAAATTCAGGATCAGAATTCCTTTTGTTCCTCTACTGCAATTACGATTATTTGTTTTAGAATTATTTCATTCAAGGCCAAGAGAGTAACATTTTCATGTCACTCTATAAAAGCAATGGTGACACTCGTTCTGCTCTTTGAATGACAGACCCACACATTCAAACACTTATTCTCACCTAGCACAGGCCCTCGCGTGCAGCACATGCCAAATGCCTCTGACAACATCTTCCTCGTGCGCACAAATGGCTTTCTGTCAAAAATCAACACGCACTGAGACACCAGAAAGGTGAACAGGTCCCTAATGACGGGCTGGCTGACCTTCCTCCCTGCGGGGCCACAGTCTGCGATCTTTACCTGGTATCGCATCTGTACGTGGGACAAAGTTAACATCGCCGTGGTTCCCAGGGAATCAAGTGTTATCCACACCAGCAAACACGACGTCCCAAGTGAACTTTTTAATCAGCACTTTCAGGAGACTGGAGTCTGCTTCGGCTTAACAGATGCATTTGAGCTATCTAACCATCTGAGGCCGTGATGAAGTACAGACCGCAGGCTTTGCGCTCAGACGGAGCGCCAGCCACATCCAGGCGTGGCCTCGCCAGATGTGTGATCTGAGCAAGACCGTGTGCCTCTCTGAACCCCAGCACCCTCCTCCATAAAAGGAGGAAAATAAAAATCCCCTGACAGGAACAATATGAAAATTAGTTCAAGCGCTTGGACTAGAGCTTGGCACAGAGGAGATGATCAAAAATGGTAGAAAGTGTTTGTAACAGAATATGGTTACACCATGCCC
>NW_006438869.1:625784-626589 GCF_000325575.1 Pteropus alecto
GAGAAGTCCCTCCTGTTTCAAAGTCAAGTGCTAAACACAGTCCTTCAGAACTTATTAAATTCTGAAGAGGCAATGTGGCAACCAAACCACGTGTCTGGCATGATACATGCCATCTGTATGCAGTATGCGACTGATGCCTCCGCATTATACGCATGCATACATCGTGCATGTGCTCCACAATTAACATCTCCACACACACACACGTACGTATATGTGATAAATGAGTTTATAGGAGGGATGAGCCATCCGCATTATACGCATGCATACATCGTGCATATGCTCCACAATTAACATCTCCACACACACGTACATATATGTGATAAATGAGTTTATAGGAGGGATGAGCCTAAATGAGATTTGCCGACCAGGAAGGAGACCACTGCAGATTCTTCCTCCATCATGGGAGAGAGAAGCAGGGTGCTCGCCCACCCTCTCGAGCTAAGGAAAGGACTTCTCCAGGATTAGACCCAGAGGAAACTACACGCCCTTTGAGAGGGAGATTCTGGCATCTTCCTCACCTGGACGGCCGTGCACTGCATGCTCTCTCCACGTGCCCTCTGGAGCAACAGCTGCTGTGAAGTATTCTTAGGTATTAGTGAAGCATCCTTTTGAAAAATACAAATGCTAAGCTTCGGCAACGCAGGTTGGCCTCGAATTTGCAACGTGAAAGTTTAAATCCCTTTATTAATTTTATTCAGGAGCTATGGTTCTGTCTTCTCTGTTTCTATTGCCTGAGCTATCTTCTGCATTACTGATCCTGCACACAACCATCAAAGCTTCCTGCAGAAAACTCCCACCTAGTATT
>NW_006438869.1:627598-642164 GCF_000325575.1 Pteropus alecto
GCCAATAGCAACAACAAAACACAAGACCAGCAGCAGCACCACCACCACCAAAACACTACCACAACACCACCAACAACGACCACTGCCGCCACACCAGCAACAAAACTATCAGCACCCACAACAATAACAAACCGCCATCACGATCTCCAGCGGAAACAACAAAACCACCACAGCCTCCATCGGGCACCAGAACAAAACCACCACCACCAACATCGCAACAACACAACCGCCACCAACAAAATTATGGCCAACAAAACCACCACTGACCACTAAACCATCACCCCACATTTATTGGATGTCTTGGCAGGTACTATACTGTGCGTTGTACATGGATTATTGTACTTAGTCCTTGCTCACGGGGGGTCCTCTGACCGGCTTATTCCATCTCAAGCTTTCGAACCTTTATGCATTTCTTGCCTCTGCTGAAATCCAGTATCACTAACCATGTCAGCACTTCTGACTCTAGAAAATTCTACTCATCCTTTAAAACTTGACTTAAGCATTTCAGGGAGAATCGGGCAGCTCTGTTCCCCGTAAACAGCTCTCTCACGGAAGTCATCATGCTGTCAGGTCATTGCCTGTTCTCCATGTGTTTCTTCCAACTATGATTTAACTCCCCGAAGGACAAAGCTGCGTCTTCATCATGCTTATGTCTTCAGTGCCACGCACAACTGAACGTTCGCTGCAATTAGTAGTCAAGTTAGATCGGGAGGGTACAAGAAGGGGCGGTGGCTGGGGTCTGGGTTTAAATTCTTACCTATTGTAACAGAGAGACGACAGAGAAAGTCAGAGTATTGGGCTCACCCCACGCAGGCAAACATGTCTACCGCCCGATGGAATGGAGTCACAAAGTTAAGTATTAGAGGGAGAAAAAATATCATTTCTTGCACACCGAGACAGTAAGACAGCGCAGACTAAAATCTACCCATATGCTAATAACGACTGTGTTGCCCGAAATATGCTAATGAAGGTGAGTCAGACTGGATGTTAGCACAGCTTCTGTTGGTATCATAGCTGAGACATTTAGAAAATAAGGAGAGAGACAAAGTTCTGATACAACATTATTTACACAGTATTTTCACCACCTAACATCCAGGCATTTACAGAAAAATAGTCCGACTTTCTCTACACTGTCACTGCAGGAGAATGATATCGTGTGTCTCGTGTTTTCGAATACTCACGGGGAGAAAAGGTCAGGACTCCTTAAGGAGTGTGGTAGAAGTAAGGTTGACACAAAACCAGTATACTCAGGTTTACGGAAGCTTGCCTGGCAGCCTGGCCCAATCTGTGTGAACGTGAATGGTGAATGTGTACTGGGAGCTGCTGGGACACAGAGGGGTAAGGAACGGAGAAGCCCACTGCCGGGTGAGCCAGGCCAAGCAGACCGAGCTCCTGCCTCCTTCTTCCCCCCTTCCCAGCTCTGATGGTAAGATCTGGGAGCTCAGAGTTCGACTCAACACACTCGCTTCTTGGAGAAAACCAGGGGCTTCCTGGATCCCAGATAATATGCCAGATGATGGGGAAACTGAGGCCCAGAGGGGAGTTGTGACCTGCCCCCTTAGGGCTGAGGACCGCTCCCCTAACACTGACCCGAGGCAGATCCTGTCACAAAACCGGGCCGGGCCCCTCCGGCTCAGAGAGGAGGAGCAGCTGCGCCACACAGGCCCGTCACCTCTCTCACTCACGGGCCCTCGCCTTTAACCCTGGAATCTTAGGAAAACTCACACCTTGAGGTAAAGCCAGGATGGACCCAGGTCTGACCGAACCACGGGCCAGGCACCCCACGAATGTGTGCATGTTGCTGGCAGGGCGTGGCTCGTGGGGACAGCAAAACGGGGTCTGCTAAAGGAAGAACACATGCGCCTGCCCGAGCAGGGGCCTTTCTCGGGAGAGGACCGTGGTCTCTAACCCAGGGCGGTGACTGGCAGTGAGGGCCCGGGCCGGGGGAGATGCTCGCAAGCAGAGCAGCCTGGCTTCTGCCCCCTGACCATGCACCTGCCCGGCAAGAGTGATGCTCGCCAAAGTTTGAGCTTCTGTCCTTCTGACCACATGTGACAGACACCACTTGGCCCTGAACTAGGGCCCCTGTTTATTGCTGGACACACCGCCAAGAACGTCCAGGGAGTTGTGAAGAAGCTTCTGGAAACCAAAAGCTGGCAAAAGGCCCTGCCTTGCCTGGAATGGGGACGACCAGGTTAGAGTAAACGTAAGGAAAACCAGAGACAGCTCAGAACAACCGGGCACACACATGCGCTCAGATGTTGTTTCGAAGTCCACCTTTGTCAGCAATTCCTTTACGATGTTAGTGGTTAATGATCCGTTGTCTGTTACTGAAGCCTTCATCCTCGAAGAACAAGATTATCCGCCAACGTGCGGGCTGGCTCGGCGAGCTCTCTGCAGCAAAGTGCACCATGTTCTGAGTTAGTTTATCGAGCTGTGAGGACTTTCTCTTCTCTTTTTTCATTTTTCCTGGTGATACCCACGACAATTTTGCGGAGCGAAACTGTGCCAAATGTTACAGTGATGGGCACGTAGGTGAAGGAGGCAGGAATTCAGAAGAGGAAATTATGGGAGAGGAAACTTACGGTTTATAATAAATGTAAGTAACGATTCCTAAATTTGTTTAAAAGGCATACTGCATACTATACCAATATAGTCACAGCACATAGTGGTAATGATTGCTATTCTTCTACAGATATCTATCTATTTATCTTCAGATATCTGGCAAAAGATACCGAGATAGTTTTGATTCCATAGCACATGGATTCGAATGTCACCGTGATATGAATACGAGGCTCAGGCAGAACCAAAGCTTTTCGTCCAACATTTGGTTTCTTCGCTGCTTCCTCTTTGAACCTCATAGTGAGGTTGGCAGTTAGGCACGAGAAGGTACATACGGTTTGGCTTTGAGTCAAGGGAGATTGAAACAAAAGTCTCATTTTCACAAGATGATCTTTTAAAGTACAAAACTTGGTACCAAATGCATTTTACGCACAGCCACAAAGCAGCAAAACCAGGCAGGTGCACTGCACCTGTGCAGGTAAACTGGTCAAAGTCACAGTTCCTAATACGTATGCACACAGTACCATGCGTGTCTCTCTGCAGCATTTACACGACTTTTATTTTACCTTTGTGTCATTGTCCAATAAGTCATTGTCTTCTCCACTAGTCTGGAAGCTTCTGGCAGGCAGGAACTGTTTTTGCAAAGCATGGTAAGCCTGGTACTTAGTTTTGTTGCCGTTCCGTCGGCATCTTTCATTCATCCGACCAGGTGCTAACACTGTGCCAAGCTCTGGAGTTCGACAGTGAACCAGACAGGCCAGGCCCTGCCTGCGCAGAGTTTACATTGGAGTTCAAGAGACACCGTAAACAAAGAAACACAATAACTAGCTACCAGGAGGTTTAAGAATGGGGAAGGCTGCGGTGACGAGTATGGAAGGGCACGTGACGTAGCTGGCAAAGACCTCTAGAGAATGTGATATGAAAACAGGTCTGATGAATGAGAAAGAGCTGAGAAGATTGTTCCAGATCTGGGGAGGCATCACAGCCAGACCCCGGGCTGAGGACACAGTGGCCTCTGGAGGTGCATCCGGAAGGCCAGAAACAGGCATTTGTGATGCAGTCAGAAAGATCGCAGACACCAGCTTGAGAAGGAAGAGTCTGGATGTTATTCTGAGTGACTTGGGAGCTGTCGAGGGGACTCAGGCAGAAGGCTAACAAGGTTTGACTGACCTTTTCTGAGGCTTCGTGGCAAATGAATTGGAGAAAAGCAAGAGTGGGAGCCAGTGAGGCAGCTGCAGCATTGGGGTTCAGAAGAGGGCGGAGCCACGAGAGTGGGGTGGAGTGGGAAGGGAACCCATTTCAGAGGCAAAGGCAAAAGGCTGGGTGCCCTCGAGGATTCTGGTTTTAATGGCTGGCTGGAGGGTAGTACCATTTCCTGAGATGGGAAAGATTGTTGAAAGAATAAATCGGTGGATGAATAAAGAAATAAATATGTAAAGAGAATAACACAGTAAAGGAGGATGTCTTCAGGGTAAGAAATTATTCATTAGGCGTATTACTCCTCTATGAGTCAGAGTTACCCAAAGAAAGAGAACCAAAAGGAGCTATATCTATCTATCTATCTATCTATCTATCTACAGAACCGAAAGGAGCTATAGCTAGCCCATTGTTTAATCAAAGATAGCTAGCTAGCTAGCTATTAATTAGGTCATTTGATTGAGGAGGCTGACAAACTTGACATCTTCAGGACAGACCAGTAGGCTAGAAATGCAGAAGGTGATATAGCGGTCTTGAGGCAAAATTTCTTCTTCCTAGGAAAACCTCAGGATTTTTCTCCCCACCCCCCGTAAAGCCTTCACCTGATCAGATGAGGCCACCCGCATTATTAAGGGCAACCTTCTTTTCTTAACAGTCAGCTGATTGTAGAGGTTAAGCACATGAAACAGACAAACTGCCCTTAACTGCAACACCTAGATTAGTGTTTAATTAAACAATGGGCTTCTATAGCCTGGCCAAGTTGACCCATAAAAATAACCACTGCAACCCCAAATAACTATTCCATGGCAGCCATTAGCCTTACTAACGGTATATATAACTCAGGAGCTGACACACTGCAGTTCGTGGGCCCGACCCAGTGCCTGTCGCTAATAAAGTTTTCTGGAACACAGCCACGCCCATTCATTTGGCCATTGTCTATGGTTGGGGACAACTGCAGAGTAGTTGTGACAGAGACTAAATAACCCACAAAGCGTAAAATATGGACTATCTGACCCTTTACAGAAGTTTGTGGAGCTGCTGATGCTCAAAGGAAAAGATTCAGGATTTGAAATCGTTAACAAGTCTGAACCCAGTGAGGATCTGAGAAAATTTCAAAAGAATAGTCAAATACGACATGGGGGAGAAGAAACCCAAAACATTTGCATTTGGCTTCAAAGCAGCTTACATTCTGGTTGGGCAACTATTACCTCACTGCTCAAAAATGAAAGCTAGGGGCCTCTGGGCCTAAAACTGACCCCCTAATAAATCTCACACAGAGGATGCAGCGATTTGAATGTGCAAAGAAATCGCGCCTGAAAGGCAAAACGCAGCCAACTTGCTTAATTCTGCAAGTAGCAATTGGGCTCAGGTTTTCACATAACTTTTAAACAACTTATCATCACCTCCAAAAAGAGGGAGAAGTAACCTTTGAAAAAGGCATGGCTTTTTTTTCTGATCTGAGCCTATTATGAAGTTTTAAACTTTAATGAAATAGTTTTCCCACATAATCATCCCCAAGTTTCGTCTACCGCTCGATCAGCTGAGATGTTTTGTCTTATCTGTGGAAACTTGCCCCCACCCTCCACCTTCTTTTTTTGGAATAAACTTTGCTTAAACAAACTGACTCTAGCATCTCGATTCGTTAGCCTGCGTCTGAACCAAAATGATGTTTGTGTGAGAACCTCCTTTTAAGTACCGATGGAAAGGAACATTTATAAGATTTTTTTTTTATTGCTGAGGTGTGAGAAAATACATAACAACATAGACACGATAAACGAAAATTAATTTTTACAAAAGTCAAAAAAAATCTCACAAGGTCTGATCAAATAAAAGTAACTGATGATTTATCTACCATGCATTGTACCCTCGCCATTTTCCAAGTGCTATGCGAGGTGTTTATCCCACAAAATCCGCCAGAACCCCCGAATTCATCTGGGAAGTGAGCACACTTTTATCTCGGGTTTGGCCCGACTCCACAGCGCACACCCAACCACTGCGCGAAGCCCGAACCCTAATGTAACGTAACAGACATCGTTTTCCCAAAATAATCGTGTAATTATGATCCTCTTGCCCAACTTGAGTAGTGTTTGTTTTTATTTAGGAATGCGACTTTTTAAAGAATGTATGATTTCACTGAAGAAACTGCAAGTCACCCCGCACAAGCGCAGCTCCCTGTGGCGAGCCCCAAAACAAGCGTCTTCCCTCCAGTCTTATCCACTTTCTCCCACAGGTGACACGGGAGACACAGGCAACATAGGACCCGAGCAGCCAGCTTCATCATACTTGCTGAGGCTCCCACATCCCAGTGTGCAGACCTACAGTTTCCTTGTCTCTTAACCAAAACTTCCTCATAAATCCTGCTGTGTTATTTGTTTTTTAACTACTTTCATCTTATTCTGGGATTTAGCTCAATGCACCGTTTCATATTAAAGCGCAGGTGCGTGTTCCATCACTTCTCCCAATGTTTTATGCAGGTGCTGTTGAAACCTGGATTCCCACCTAATGTCTCTCTTTTTCTTCCTCGGTTGCCATGGCAAACTAGGGATTTATTCTTGAGAGCCACTAACCTTGTTGGAAACACTTGCCTTGCAGCTTCTCTGGCGGTGGAAGCGTAAGACACAGATGCACACGTGTCATGACCCACCGCGTCCCCGCCATGTTCACCGGCCCCTCGCACTGGCCCGACCTCAAGCCCCGTCTGCTCTCGTGATGGAGATCCGAAGTGTCCAGGATCGAATGTCCCGTGGGGTGAGCATCGGCGGGCCAGCACCCCGGCAACCTCGGCCCTCTTGCGGGCTAAGTTCAAGGTGCACCCTCAGCACCGTCTCTCACTTCCCCAGTGGGACTCACTTGGAAATTCAGCCTTTACTTGTTTTGTTCCTGGAAAACCCGATTCCTACCTGGTGTTTCTTGGGATGGCCAACGAAGTGTTTGTATTTAAACCCTTATCTCAGGATCTCCTGGGGAGGGGGGACAGGGGGGACACGGCGGGCAAACCAAGTCAGCCTCGTCCATGGCAGAGGCCAGCTCCTCACCCTCCATGAGCGTGTCTTCTGAATAGTCTCTTCTTCCAGCCCTGAGCTCCATCCTACTGAGTCTGTGGATGCCCAGGAGGTCCTCGCAAAAGGATCTGCACTTGTCCCTCTGGCCAGAGGAGAAGTCTCTCTGATGACCTCGCATGCAAGGTCACTGTGAGCGAGGGGGGCAGGAACAGCCCGCCCTGCTCACTCCCACCCTCACTAAACTGTCCCCCCACACTGCGCCCACACGTGGCCCTTCATTCCACTCCTTGCACTGATGTGTTCTGAGACCTTGATTGACTGCAGCGACTCTTCAATTCTCTCTCCGTCCTTCCCTTGTCTTAGAGTCTTCATCGGGGTCATATAAATCAGCAAACGGTTGAGCGGGGGACGCCACCGCCCCGCGGATTCTGAGGGCGAGCAGCGGCGCTGGCCTGCTTTCTTCGCCTGGGCACGAGCAGAGCGAGGCGCTGCCCTTCCACTTCCTGGGCTCCTTCCAGGTGGCCGTGTGGACAGGCCGGATGGGCAGGACCCTGTGGGCACGCACTGAATGATGTGCCATCCCCACGGACGTGACCAGAGCAAGCCGGCAGTCCCCCAAGTCCCGCGGGACAGAGGCTCAATCAGCCTCCCTGTGGGGCCGTCAGAACCGACTCTCGTGGGTGGGGCTGCTTCCAATCTTGGGCTCCTTCCGCGGGCGCGTTTTGTCTGTTGCGATGCTATTTCCACAAGCCGGGCCTGTTTCCAGGGTGACACGGGGCAGTCTTCCCCCAGATCTCCCACCAGGCTGGGGACTCACACTGCTTCAGCCACCCCCGTTCTTGTGGTTCAAAGAGTATGAATCATGTCACAATTCTGCCTTTTTTCTTCTCTTCCTCTCCCTCCTCCTTCTCTTCTCTCCATCCCTCCCTTTCTCTCTCTTTCTCTCTCTTACTCTCTTGCAAAATGTTAGGGTTTTTTTCTCTTCAGTCTGACCAAGTAGTACATTTTTTTAACTTCCCCCAAAACTATGACTTTCCAGGAGTTATTACCATCCCATTCTCAAGTTTCTATGTCCAAAAGTGAGAACCTGACCCAACCGGGGCCAGGCCGGAGCCACTGCTAAGAAGGAGAGACTGTCCCCGTGTGCCCTGGGCCGGGGGCGGTAAAGTGCGGACCTTGGTAGCTGCTTCGTTTCCTGACAAATGATCCATAGAAGTGGACAAAGCAGACAGGAGAGGGTTGGTTGGATCCCCCAGGGTTCAAGTCCCTGGCTGTAAGGTTTCCTAGGGATAAAACACATTCCTTAATTTGGGTTCCAAAATGTAACCCACCATTATTCTAATAATATGTTAGGTCTAATCTGAAAATGGTTTCTGTCACTAGCCGATCTAATAATGAATTATTATATTATTTAAACTTACCGTCCATTTTTATTTCTTCAGGACACTAACGGTTGACCAACCTGCTGGTCGATGAACCAGTTCACGTCGAGGCAGTGATGGGGGATAACTGTTACTACGCTGTCCTTTGTGATAGCAACTCTGCCTTGAAAGCTGATGCTTAATGTCCTGACTCAAAGTAATGACTAATAAACCAACTGTCAGCTGCAGGAGGCCCACAAAGAACCAGTTTTAGTGCAGATGGGTCTTTAGACAACCCTCGAATATTCCCTCTGTGCACACACATCGAGGCTTGAGTTCAAACTTCTTTCTCACACTATAGAGATAAGTCCTGCCAGTAACTCCCAAGTCAAGCTGCTGGAAGAAGCCGATCGAACATCATCATATTTTTCTATTTTAACTCAGTTTGAAAAAAAAAGTGGAAAGGAAAAAACAAATTTTCTTCAATGCCTGCCTATTTCTAAGAAAAGCTAAGTACATGAGAGAAACTCAGAAGGCTGCTTTTGCTTCTTCAGTAATGGAGCCGGGTCACTTTGCTTCCACGTTCTTCTTTCCCCAAGAGACCAATTGATAGACCGTTATTTGTAGAGCACGTGCCCCTTGTCCCTGTGACTTCAAACGTAGCTGTCTTTCCTCTTTGGTGCTTTTCTTCTGTTGAAATGGTTGCTCTCAGGGTGACAGTGAATGGTGCTCTGGCTCATCTGGGCCCAGTGGCCTTCTCTGGCCCAGTTGGCCCTTGGGGACTGGTTACTAGGGCCCAGGAAGGGTGTCAACTAGTCTGCCACAGAAGGAACTGCTCACTGGGTGTGGGATACCCAAACTAGATTCCATATTACTCACTTGAAAATGGAGTTAGTAAAACTAAGGACTAATAAATGATATTTTTAAAGTAGTTACAATTATAATGAGCCGTATAAACCCAGACTAGCATCCAGAAAAACCTACTGGAATTTACTCTGTCAATTTTTATGATGAACAACTTGTTACATCTTCATTGCTTAATCTGTACAAGGCAAGTAAGATGCTCAACAATTGCTTAGAATAATGGTAAAAGTTATTCATACAAAAATTATATTTAAGAGATTCAAGAATAAAGGTCTTTTAGTGCTTGAAACCTCCTTCTAATGCCCTTCTCATTCTCCTTTCATGGGCTGATGGCGAAAGCATTCCTGACTCTGAATACATGAGTACGACTTGAATTCAGGGAATTTAAGATAGTGCTAAAACGAGGATGAGTCTTATAACCAAAGCCATGTCATAGTTTAACGAGAAGCATTTTTTTTTCTTAAAATATATAAAATAATGGTGCATTTTATAACCAGTGGCATTTCAGATTCTATGAAGTGCAGAGACTAAATGAATCCTTCCGGAATTCAAGGTCTTTTTTTTTTTTTTTTTTTAAGCAAGTTAACTTTGTTATTGGATTTAACGCATATCTTAGTAGCTTTTCTCAAAATTTGCAGAATTGCTCCCTGTGGAGCGACTCATGAAGTTGAGAGGGATTTCAGAAGTCATCTAGCCCCATGCTTTTCGGAGATGCTACTTGGTGATAGAATTTAACCAAAAAAGATTCCATTGTTAAATAAGTTTGGGAAATGCTGTGCCAGAGTTTCCTCAGACACATTGATACACTGATCTATTCATGGCTTTGTCAAGAGGGTGTTCTAGTTTTCAGGATTTTCCTCACTTACTTGGCCACTAAACCTTCTTCCTAGGACCAATTGGTAGGTGAACAAAAGTGTTGAGAAAATGAGGCCCTGAGAGATGACACCATGTGCCCCAAAGACCCAGAAAATAAGGAATAAAGCCAGGAATCCAGTCTGGGTCTTCTGATGCTGGTTCCAGTGATTCCGCCACACAGAAGTACTACATGCATCATTTTTCAGTGGAGCCAGTAAGGCACCATGGTGTAGTGATCTCTGGCCTAATGCACTGCCCTAAGAATTTCAAAACTAACAAGTCAATGAAACCCAGTTAAAGACAAATTATTCTGCAGATCGACAACCCCTTTTAGTGCACCGTGATATCCACTGAAATTTCTCATCTTACTGCCTTCTGAGACCCAGGGGCAGCTGCTGGAGTACACACGCATTTCAGTGTAAGTGGAGGCTGAGGGGCAGAAGCTAAGAGATGATCAGAGACACCTCGTATTAGCACAGGTCCCAGTGCCTTGCATCTGACAAAACTCTGAGCAAGTAACACCCACAGCAAGTCTATTGCTACTGGTTCTAT
Organism: Pteropus alecto; assembly: GCF_000325575.1. Classification (NCBI taxonomy): domain Eukaryota; kingdom Metazoa; phylum Chordata; class Mammalia; order Chiroptera; family Pteropodidae; genus Pteropus; species Pteropus alecto. The sequence continues at coordinate 637,992 of NW_006438869.1, forward strand.
GACTCCTTCACTTCTGGTTATGAAAATATCCTTATTACACTGTACTGCACCATAATCATTTGCATTTTTATTGTTTTCACTCAAAAGCTCCTATGTTATTTAGATAAGCATCATTAAACAAAAATCGGAGTAATTAGTTCTTTTAATACATCCTGCTGGCAGCAGAGGAACTCAAAGATGTTTATTAACAATGCAATCAGTCCCAGGTGGGCCTTATTATAAACAGAGCTCAGCCCCAAAGCAACCTCTCATTAAATCCTGAACAGGAATGAGCTATTTCTCTCTCTTTGCCATTCTTCATCACCACCTCTGCCACTTGGGTTGGGTCATTATGTCTTTCCCTCCACTAAAACGCCACAAATCACTGCTAATGTGGAGTCCCAGAGGTGGCCGGAAGACAATCACACACTCCTTCTGCATCCACAGACGCACAGAACTTTAAACTCAGAAGAGAATCTCAGATCGGTTACCTTAGTCCTCTCATTCGACTCATCAGAAATGGAGAGCCAAGTAAATTAATTCCCCAAGGTCTTCAGCTGGTCATTGACACGCATGTCTCCCAACTCTTGTTTAAGTTAATTGTTCAGCCCACAACACAACCTGCATGCAAAGCTCACGCTGTTGGAGACTCCTCCCACGACCACATCAAAATTACAACTAAACTACAAAACAACCATCATCGAGAACTGCCTGAAGTCTAGGTGAGCAGAAATCCAATAACTAAGGAAGAAGTCACCTTGAGACTGGGAGGAGAGGCAGAGACCGAATGGGCTGGTCCCACATCTACATATATGGCGGTTAAAATTCAGGATGGATATCTCAGCTGTAGAGGTCCTCCCATGAGGAGCAAAGGGTCCCAGCCCAGGGTTCTAGCTGAGGAGAAAAGTCCCCACAACTTCTGGCTGTAAAAACCAGGATTATGGCTGAGTGAGACAAAAGACACCTAGAGTCCTAGGCATGCCTCTTAAATGTCCTATCCACTGACTTACTTGCTGATGGACCTACTCACTCTGAGCTCTAGCATGGGAGCAGCAGCTTGAAAGGTGCCAGAGACATAGGAGAAAAGACTGAATTGTCTGGCTTTGGGGCAGGGGCTGGAGGGGTGGCTTTCTCCTAGACAGAAGTGCTAGGAGAATCCATTGTTGTTATTGTTGTTGAGCCCTCTTTCCTTCTGGCATGCAGACCCAGGCAGCCACCATATCTGAATCTCCATCACTCTGGCTGACACTAGTCACCCTACCCTGGTGATTCCCTGAGGCCCTGCCCAAGCAAACTTGCGGGCCCTCCCAAGCTGCTCCCAGTGGCTTTTCCATGCAAATAGTCTGTTTTGGCTCATGCTGTAGACTTTCCTAAAATCACTCAAAGGTTCACAAAACATAAACCAGAAACATCTGCCCTTGGTGTGCCCCAAACCTCTTGCTGAGCAGCCCCAAGCCCCACACTAGCAGCAGCCAGGCTCAGTTCAGAGCTTAGCTTCTCTCTCAGGCATCTCCAACCCAGCACCAGTGACAACCATCACTTGTAGCTCATACCCAGTGGCCCCAAGGAGGGCGCATGTAGCAGCTGACCTGCACCAGAGCCCCTCCCAAGGGGCCCTAGAACCAACACACCTAATAGCCAGCTTCAGACCACACCATAGTTCTACACAACCACCTGCCCAGACAACACACCCAAAGGTTAAACTCAGCAGGCACCAGAGTCCCACTAAAGTGAATCCTGCTCAGTAGGGTCAGCCCTAGAACAACAGCTCCTCCACTATGGTCATGGCCAGTCCTCACAACCAATCAGCTTAAGGGCCAATCCCTCCCATTGACATGCAAGCAGCAACCAAGACTCAACTACAAAGGAAGACACGCACAACCCACACAAGGGTCACACCTGGAGCACCCAGCTCAGGTGACCAGGGAGACTGCACCGCCGGGCCCTGAAGGACACCTATTGCGTAAGGCCACTCTACCAAGACTGAGAGACATAACAGCTCTATCTAGCACATAGAAAAAAACACAGGGAGACAGCTAATGTGAGGAAAGAACCATGTCCCAAATGAAAAAAATGAACAAAGCTCCAGAAAAAGAACTAAAAATGGAGACAAGCAATCTACCAGATGCAGAGTTCAAAACATTAGTTATAAGGATGCTTAATAAACTTAGGGGGAAATAAGTAAAGTCAGTGAGACATACAGAAAAAAATAGAAACCATAAAAAAGAGCCTGTCCGAAATGAACAATAACTGAACAGAATAATACATTAGAGGGAATCAACAGTAGATTAGATGAAGCAGAGAACTAAATCAGTGATTTGGAAGATAAGGTAGAAAAAACACCCAGTCAGAACAGCAACAAGAAAAAGGAATCCTAAAAAATGAAGATCGTTTAAAAGGCCTCTGGGACAACATGAAGTGTATCAACATTTGAATCATAGGGGTTTCAGAAGGAGAAGAGAGAAGAACTAATGATGGAAAACTTCTCTAACCTGGTGACGGAAATACACACACACATGCCCGGAAAGCTCAGAGAGTCCCAAACAAGAGGAACCCAAAGAGGGCCACACCAAGACACGTCATAATTAAAATACCAAAGGTTAAAGACAAAAAGAGAATCTTAAAAGCAGCAAGAGAAAAACAGTTACTTACAAGGGAGCTCCCCTAAGACTGTCAGCTGATTTCTCAGCAGAAACTTTGCAGGCCGGAACAGACTGGCATGAAATAATCAAAGTGACGAAAAGCAAGGACCTACAACCAAGATGACTCTACCCAGCAAAGCCATCATTTGGAATCTAAGGTCAGATGAAGAACTTCCCAGACAAGAAAAAGCTAAGGGAGTTCATCACCACCAAACCAGTATCACAAGAAATGTTAAAGGGACTTCTTTACAAAGAAGGAAGAAAAGATTTTAAAATATATGAATAATAAAATGGCAAAAACTACATATCTACCAACAATTACTTTCAATGTAAATGGATAAATGGTCTAATCAAGAGGTATAAGGTTACTGAATGGATAAGAAAACAAGACCCTTACATATGCTGCCTACAACATTCTCACTTCAGATAGAAACCCACAGACTGAAAGTAAAGAGATGGAAAGATATGTCATGAAAATGAAATAAAAAATAAAGCTGGGGTAGAAATACTTACACCGGGTAAAACAGACTTTAAAACAAAGGCTATAACAAGAGACAAAGAAGGATCCAGTAATTCCACTTCTGCATACTTATTCGAAAAAACCCAAAACACTGATTTGAAAAGACATATGCATCCATATATTCATTGCAGCATTATTTAAAATAGCCATGATATGGAAGCAACGTAATTGTCCAATAATAGATGAATAGATAAAGAACAAGGGATACATATACACACAACAGAATATCACCTACCCATAAAAAAACAATGAAATCTTGGCATCTGCAACAACACGGATGAACATAGACATTATTACGCTAAGTGAAATAAGTCAGAGAAAGACAAATATCATATGATGTCACTCATATGTGGACTCTAAAAAACAAAATAAATGAACAGACAAAACAGAAACAAACTCATAGATACAGAGAACATTTGATGGTTGCCAGGTGAAGGGGAGGTTGGGGGAATGAGTGAAAAGGGAAAGGATTAAAAAAGAAAACTTGGTAGTTATAAAATAGTCATGGGGACGTAAAATACGGCATAAGGAATATAGTCAATAATATTGTAATAACTATGTACGGCGTCAGATGGGTACTAGATTTTTGGGAGAGATCACTTCGTAAGTTACGTAATCATCTAATCAGTATGTCATACACCTGAAACTAATATAATATCACATGGCGACTATAATTGAAAAATAAGAAAAAAAATTTTTAAAAAATAAAGTTATTTTGATTCAACAAATTAAAAAAAAAAACTCACACTGTCAGTACTTAGAAAACAATTGTACTCCCCTGAAATATCTATACACTTAATATCAATCTCCCTAACATAACATTTACCTGTCTTGCCAGACATATGCAAATAAAGAAAAAGCACCAATTTGGGGTGGGGGGGCAAATATTTCAGAAGGGCAGAATATCTTTGAATTTAATCCTACTTCCTAGTTTTTCCTCATTTGTATACCTAAGATCTCTGTGTGGAATGGGGAAATGCAATGTTTAATGTTGATTTTCTTAAAAAAGAAAAACACTTGGGTATTTTTCTC
>NW_006438869.1:642216-645079 GCF_000325575.1 Pteropus alecto
TTCCTGCTGTCCCCATGTCCACATTAATAACTTCATGTGTCACAGAGACTTAAAAAGAGAAGTATCATCAGGTTGGTGAGGCTCAGCTGAATCAAAGTCAGCGTCACTCACAGGAAAGGATGAAAATCTTGACCTGCACCTGGAAGATAAATGGAAGATGCATGTCTAGATTAGGCCTGAAGCGGGGACTTCGGGGACTTCGGGGAGGTAGAGAGCCAAACAGGGAGGACAGTGTGGGGAATGACTGGGCCTCGTTATTCGTTATTCGCAAATACAAGATCCTTCAGAAAGCAATCAGAGGTGTAAATTTGAATTTGCTAACCCATGAGAAGCAAAAGGTAAGGCGGTAAAAGCCGCCTGAGCTCAGTTATTCTACATTTTCTCCAACCAAACAACCTACAAAAAAAAAAAGAGTCTGTGCTTGCGGAAAGTTCCAGATTAACTTTACCAACCGCATTGTTTGTCTTTACCACTAATTAGTGCCAGAGGCAACTCCCTTTTCCTCTTCTGTCTCCCAGCATCTCCCTCTGGATGCTAATGAAGTCGAGAGGTTTCTAAGTCTCACAGTCTCAGCTGAGCGGCACTATTCTTTTCTACTGGCAATAAGGAAAAAACATAAATGAACTTGGAGGATTTCTTAATGGAAACAGTTTACAATCAAACACCCCAATGTTGACAAAATCATCGTTGCTGTCACTTCACGCCTCCCTGCCAACTACATAATTAGTGTCATTACCAGTAAGTCATGGAAATATAAATGAATGTGGATTATACAACACAAAATTGCACAAATATGAATATTTTATGGAACCGAAGCAATGTCACAAATTGTATATGACATGCAGTTGGCACTTGCTTCCAGAGTATCTGAAACTCTCTCACCCAGACGAAGTAAAACCCTCTCTTGATTTAGCTTTAGAAAGATGTTACTGGATGGATGTTACTGGAGGCGAGTGACGAGGAGAGGAGAAAATATTCTGTTTGGAACCGATTTTAAAATACATAAAATCGTTAGCACATTTTTATGTTTAGGACATGCAATTTCATTTTTATATTTCCCTAAACGGAATGTTATTTTTAAAAACATTTCAAAATTATAGGATGGAAAGCCAAACACATCTAATTTTTTATCACCTATTCTGGATCACTCGCGTTTGAACGCTTTGGCAAAAAAAAAAAACGTTTCACCAGGCCGCCCTGCACCGAGTTGCCTGTAACTCCTCCAGGGGTAAGATGACTGACCCTCCTCCCTCCCTCCCCTCTGCCCAAGACCAGCTCAAGCCGCACTGCCTCCCCGCCCTTTGACCTTCTCAAGCCTGGATTCTGGAAAGCACATGCTTCCATACTTCTTAGATTCTCATATATGACTGTAAAATGCTTTTTGTTTGTGTTAATAATACCTTTGGGATTTCCATACTCCTATATCCCCCGCTTCCCTTCTCAGTGTCCAGTACTGGGCATTCCTTAAATATGTAAGAGAAATTATTAAATCAAATGCCATGTTCTTTAGTTTCTGTAGAAAATAAGACGGGAATGGAAAAATATGGGATAAAGCCCAGGTATTGGTTTCAACAGGATGAGACCACAACCCCGAAAACGAAAAACACTTACATACAGAAAAAGTAGGGTTTTCACTGAAACTTGCCAGTAGGAGCTGGGAAATAACTTCCTAATCAAGGAGATTATTTACCACAAGCTTGGATGTGTACTAAGGAGCCGCCGAGTCTCACTTGGCATCACTGTATTATTGGCTACATGAGGGAAGTGGTCTAGTCTGGTCGTTCAGAGCCGTGGCAGGCAGAAGAATGGCGCCCCCAAGATGTTCACATCGCAGCCCCTGGAGCCGCTGACTGTGTCAGGTTACACGCGAGGCAAAAATAAAATACAACACACAATTTTTACCCCCAATCTCAAGATTCAGGAACTGCCGATCATGTTTAAATTCCCCATTTGGGCTCACTTATTATGCCTTTTGTATATCTGTACAATGTAGTGGTGACATTTCAGAAAACCTTTGAAATCTACACTGGACAAAGGTTGAATCCAACTGTTTGAAAGATAGATTTCTGTTCAAGAGATGAGGCTGGAGTGACAGAAGATTAAAACTTCAATTTAGGAGGAACTTTATCTTACAAGGTTTGAGGTGACACCAGGCAACTGACAGAATGACATGTAGGTTTGTGGAAACTTCCTCTCGCTCAAGTACAGACAATCAATTGGTTGGAACAGGTGACGGCAGACCAGGTAGGAAGAGCTGCATTCACTCCAGGGAGAGGAGTGGTGGCCGGGCCGTGGACAGCGGCCATGGGAAAGGACACAAGAGGATGAATTCTAGGGAAGTTCAGGCGGCAGTATGAACAAGACTTGGCGACTGAAGCAGGAAGAGAAAGGAGTCAATGGAGATAACGAATTCGGGGTCTGAACAAGACTGAGGATGCTAACGGTCCAGTGAGGTGCAGAGCATGAGATATTACGGTTGAGTATGAGATAGATTATGATTGGGCATAATATACTAAGTCCCAATTTTGACATGTTGTTTGTAATAGGAGAATGATTATGGGAGATAAAAATAAGTAATTGGATATATCAGTCTTCAGCTTAAGGGAGATATTTTGTTAGAAACATAGATTTGAGAATCTTCAATACTTGAATGCAGATGGGGGTCCCTGAGTATGACAACACCCAAGATAAGTGCATATATTGAGAACTGAGGGGAAAATTCTGAGGAGCACTGTTTTTAAGGGGCAGGACAGAAAAGGAATCTCCCCAGTCAGAGGGAAAGGGAACCAGGAGGATTCAGTGCTATGACAGATCAGAGAATGCTTCACGATGGTGGATGGAATCCGAGGTGCCCCGTGATGCT
>NW_006438869.1:645683-676978 GCF_000325575.1 Pteropus alecto
TCAGGTTAATGTCGCTTAGTAAAATACCCTCCATGTTATCGCAAATGCTAAGTTCTCATTCTTTTTTATGGTCAAGTAATATTCCATCATACATACGTACTATATCATTATCAAATTGTCTTTTGATGGGCACTTAGGTTGCTTCCATATCTTGGCTATTGCAAATAATGCTGTAATGAACATAAGGGTGCATTTTCAAATTAGTGTTTTGGATTTCTTCAGAAGTGGAATTTCTGAGTCATATGGTAATTCTGTTTTTAATTTTTTGAGGGAACCTCCAACTGTTTTCCATAGTGGCTGCACCAATTTGCAGTCCCACCAGCAGTGTATGAGGGTTCCTTTTTCTCCGCATCCTCTCCAGCATTTGTTATTACTTGTCCTGTTGATTAAAGCTATTCTAACAGCTGTGAGATGTTAGATGGCTTTGATTTGCATTTCCCTAATAGCTAGTGATGTTGAGCATCTTTTGTGAAGCAGGAGAAATTCTGATGTGAAGAGGCCAGCAGAGACGACAAGGTTGGCGAGCTCGGCAGGGAGATAAGTATCATGAGATCCGTAAGGAGCCGGGATGGATCCAGGGCAGAGGTGGAAGGATGAGCTATGGAAGCTGATCTAAGACGTGTCTTTCATCGTCAAGGGAGGGAGCGAGGAAAAGATGGAGGTCTGACGAAGGAAAACTGACATAGCCGCCATTGCTGGCTTTTTATTCTTCTGTTAAGCAGGAGATGAGGTTATCTAAATGCTTAATTTGAAAAGAGATGTTCTAGTATTGAAACCAAATTTTTGGTACGAATATATCCAAAGTTCTCAAGTGGTACCATCTCAGCATAGGTTTAGACCATAATCCAGTGGTCTAAAGTAATTTAAAAAGAGATTGATTAAAACTAATAGGATGTTACATGTCAATCACAAAGAAAAAGGCATTACAAACTTATCTGATGCTCGGCATTATGAAAGAGCTCACGCGTGTAGAGGGGACCGTTCTCAAACGCCTTCCCCCTTCTCCCAGATCTCTCGCTCCACCCACAGCATCCACAGAGCTTCTCGAACGTCACATACCATAAGCCCCTCCACACCGAACCTGTGACCGCTTTCCCTTCCCTCCCCGTTCTCTGCTCTCAGACTTCATTATAAAATAAAACTTTAAATACTTTTTTCTCCTACTTCTAGGCCTTCTTTTCTCTATTCATTCTCTAGATTCAAAGGCTCATATCACAAAAGATCCAGGAAAATATAGACATTTTGTTGGAAGCCGGGGACAAGAATGTAAAAAGAATGGACAGGGAGAACGAGAAATCACACGTTCAGTTTGGGCACAGCCATCTCATCAGTAAGACATGAGCTACTTTTGTAGAATGTGATGTCGATGCTGGAGGAAGGCCCAGCGTGGCCATGAGCACCGGAGTGTAGACCCAGGTGGCGACGGCTGCCTCCAAAGCAGCACAGGGGTCAAGTGGAGAAAAGAGTGATTGATAACTGAAAAACTGACCATGGCACAGTGCTGTGGCCGACACTGAAGAAAATTTGAATTATTGATCGTACACAGTGTATGTGTGTTATTGGCACAAAATCTCCAGATAATGAAAGATTTCGAAAGGGAGGGAGAGAAACGTTGGCCACTTGACTCACTGGACACCGAAGGTTAGGGCGCGCCAGTGACAACCCCCTCCCAGGCTAACGAAGCTGCGTAAGTCCACAGAAAAACAGGTGGCGCACTTCGTGCCCCCATCCGGCAGCTGACAGCTCGTCTTCACACAGTGACTAGGGCACCATCCAAACTCCTCCCCTGCAAAGTGCCAATTCGGAGCTGCTGTCCAATCGGTCACGTACGAACAACAACAAAGTCTCAGTGGCTTAGCACAAGGTCATTTCTTGCTCATGCAAAGTTACCGATGGACCCAGAAACACTTCAGGACCTGTGACCTCCAAGCAGAGGCTCAGGCTGCTCTGAACCTGCGTTCCCTCCACATCGGCCCCTGCAGGGGGAGAGAGTGCTGAGGGGTGCGGGCTGGACGCCTCCCTCTGCCCGTCATCAGCGTGCTCCGGTGGGCTCTGGGCTGTGGGCTGGACGCCTCCCTCTGCTCGTCCAGAGCCCGTCATCAGCGTGCTCCGGTGGGCTCTGGGCTGCAGGAGGCTGGTCTGTGTGATCTTGTCCTCCGGCTTCTCATTGGTTTGACCACTGGGGTGACCAGTGGGAGATCTAAAGGCAGAAGCCAAGGGAGTTCAGGATGTCACTGCTCCACTCACTGCCAGTGGGGTCATGGTGGTCTGGCCGTGTCCCTCTTCCGAGGCACAGAGCATCCTCCTGCTCTTTCTCTCTGCATTCTGGGAACCTCCCCCTTCCCTCGCCTTTTCAAACCCAGGTGCAGTAATGCCTTCCCACTCTGACCTCCATGCCCTAACTGCTTTCTTAAAACCCAGCCCCTATCTTTGCAGACTTACAATCCGGCCCGCCCCTTCAGTGATAAACTCTTCTCCATCACTCAGGTTGTAGACGCTTTGGTCTACTGTGGCCCAAGTCGTTCCCACTTGAAATCATTGACCTGCTCTGAATTAGCTACATGCCCCCCTGAACTAGGACAGGACAGGAAGTTTAATCCTCTCAATCACCGAAGAAAAAGGGGAACTCGATATTGGTGAAGGCCAGGAGTCTCTATCACAGAGGTCCAGAGATAGATGTAACATGACTGGTACCTGATAATTACAGAGAAAATGGTCACTTTGCCACTTTCATCATTTAAAACAGCAGATAACTCATCGAGCTTCCGTTTTGGCTTGATTGCAGACAGTTGGAGTACTTCCAAGAGCAGCGATCAAATCCAAAATTACCAAATTACCCTCCAAATTGGTAATCAGATTGGGATAACTGTTTCCTCTCAGGTTAGAGAAGATTAACCATTAGCTCTTTAGAAGAGTAAGCAGGCAAGCCCCAGACCTCATGCAGTATTGATCCATGTGTCCCCAAACACGCAAAGCTATGGAGCAGCTTTCGAAGAGCTATTATACAACTGTCACAGAAGGGACAGAAGCACAATGCTATCTTTAAAATCCTTGTTTGCTGATTGATTAAAACAACCAGACAGAAGCCGGCGTACTACCCAATACTGAACAGTCCAGAAATGCCGGAGGCAGGATGACGAGGGTAAGGCTGCGTCAGGGGACCGCGTCCATGCTCTCCCAGTAATGGGCTGGACACTCTCGGCCCCCCATCTTCCAGTCTGGTTTCTTACATATAAACTGAGGCAACAGGATCAAGGGCTTTTTCACCTGTGATTTATGAATATACCTCATGAGATCTGCTGAAACTGCAAATTCTGGACTATTATTTCCATGTGATTTTTTTTTTTTTTTTTTTTTACATAAAGGATTCCTAGGTTTTTCCTGAGACACCAAAACATCCTTTGCTTCTCTCATCAAGAAAAAGGTTAGAACCAGTGGGCTAGATGTTGTCCAGTGATTCTTCCAGATCCAACATTTGATAGTTTTATGGTCATTTCTGATCAATACACTGGTCTGATGAGAAAAACATCATGTATATTGTCATAAAACAATAAAACCGTCTTAGTATGGAGACTTTGCATCCAGTTGCTGCTCAAGGAAGGGGTGCAAATCTGAACCTTATTTTTTCTAATTTTTAAATTTTCCATTTCTAGAAAGCCAAAGAAATACGTTATCAACGACCTTTTTTGTGTGTTGTTCCGTTGTTTTACTCAATAATGAGTCCCTCACTTGCTTTACATTTCACATTTACATTTTACTCTGAGTGACTCTATAGAGCAGGAGGCTGACAATTTCCCCCAAGTGAAGGTCAAGGACACATTTTAGTTAAACTACTCGACTTTGAGCCCAGGTGCTAAAACTCCTATTTAAATAACTACTAACTGTCCGTCTGGCGCAAACTCCTGTGCAAAGGGCAAGCTTCACAGCGGTTCTGAGCAGCTCTCGGTGGACCAAGTCTTCAAGCTAACATCTCTTAAAGGTGCCTAAACCGCCAGCTCTCAGCATCACTGTCCAGTTGCTTTAATTAACCGCAGGTTCAGTTTTACTTGCTTTCTAATTGGGTCCTTGACTAATTGTGCATTAAATACTTGGCAGTACACTGCAGGTAATCTTACCAAGTCTCCATTTCTCCCAACTTCAATTTGCACATAGAAACGAATCTGAGAAGGCTGAGGATGTCAAAGTACAACGGTTGGTCGTTTCCCGTGGAAACAAAGAAAAAAGATTTAAAATGACTCCAAGGTGTGATCGATACTCACAGGCATATATCGGAGATTGGAAAAAAATTTTTTTAAACGATGTTTCATGCTAGGCTAGAAGCACTTTCCATTTCTGGTGTTTCAGTGTATTTAGGGTGAGAACGGCTGCATCTTCAGTCTTGAGAGAAACGCTGAGTAGGCACATTCTCACAAGAACAGGAGAGCATGTGTCCTTGGTACTTACTGTTCTGTCAGCCAAGGTTAGCTTTCGGCGACGGCAGAAAATAAGTATAAGGGAACTCTGTACCAGAGGACGTGCATCTCTACAGGCTTTCCTTACCACTGTTCTCTCTGGCCTGGTCTTCCTCTTCCCCCTTCCTGCAATTAGCACCTGAATGTTGGTTCCACGTAACAGCCTCGGGCCTCTCGCTTAACGCAAACTGTATTTACGCTTGAAAACAGAGCTCCCACTTGGGGGTTCTTAGCGAAGACATGGTTTATAAAATCTTGTCCAGCATTGTCTTCCTATAATTGCCACTTTAGATTTTAAAATGTTTTTGATGAGAAATAAGGTGGGTTAATTCCAAAGTGTATGGTTCATGACCCCAATTCTGCGTACCTCAAAAGCAGAATCTTGAACAGGGGGCTCGAAGCACAGACTTGGGACTAGGCAAACTCGGTGGGCTACCTGGTGCTGGATGAGCAACATGAGCCAGACCAAATTGCCAGATTCTGATTTTGGACTCTGGAGTTTTCCAGCCAAGCCTTTGATCCCCTATACAAACAGCCCTTTACCTCTGGGCCCTAATTATAAACTGTTAAAGGGTGATTTTTTTAAATAAGATCATTTTCAAATTCAGAGAATCGTGACTGTAGTACCATTATGAAATGAACATATACAAGTGGTTCAGAGGAGATCTGAAGAACAGACATATCTAGACCACTGAATATGCTGAAATCAGTTTGCTGACAGATGTAAAACAAGGCCCACGACACAATCTTTGTAACGATAGTTGCATCGTCTTTTCTACAGGGTAGAAATCAACTGTCTCTCTATCAGACAGAACTCATTGCATTTCTATAGCCAAGAGATACTTGCATTTCTACCAGTTTTCAGCAATTTACAGAGCTGTAATATAGCCCGGTCAGAGACCAAGGCAGAGGCCCCTATAGAATTAGATAACCCTGGAGGATCTAGACAACTTCCAACATTCTATTAAAAAGAAAACCCATAATCTTTTGCCCATTTCTAAGTCTCCCAAACACTTTTCCAACGAGCTGGTCCTGGAGATCACAAACAACATCTCATATGTTACACTTAATCATGGAAACGCTGGTCTTGTTGGGCTTGGCTTGCTTATGTCCACAGGGACTGAGAGAGTGCTAATTAACCACATATTTGTGAATTGAAAATCATGCCATTCTGAGCAACTATTAAGGCCACAGAACTAACTTCTGTCTGGAAGTTTGCACAAAGAGATTGAATTTTATTTTTTCAAAGCTCTATCAATAGCTTTCCAGAAGCTAGGAAACCAATTCCAAGAAGCTCTCTCTACCATATTTCGCTTGCAGTGCCAAGAGATTTGGGTGAATTTCTGCCTTCTCAAGGTCCCCAAACTTGCTAGGTTTCTTGGCCTGACAGAAAGTGACCTTTCTCACCATCTATGAGGCCAGGACCCTAAACCAGGTTTGCTCTACGAGATTAACTTTTTTCTTTCAAATAGCTTGTCATTCCTGATTAAATAAGAATTCATTTCAAATATGAATGGTTTTGGTTGCACGATTCAGTTACATGCTGATAAAGAAGGTGGATAGATTTATACCAAGCCTATGTAAATAACTATAATGCCCGAAAAATAAAGAGACTCAGTAAGAGTTGGTAAATTCTGGGGGATCCTCGAGAACCCAACATCATGAAACGTTTCATTTCCCTTTACAAAAGCAGTCAGCTTAACTGTCAGCGATGATTCAGAAATAAAGAGAAAGGGCTTTCTAACATACATAAAAAAAAATAGAGCATTGACAAAACGTCAGCAAACTTCCGAGCAGCTAAGCACGACACAATTCCCGTCACGGCTTCATCACTCTCTCGTTTGGTGGGATCACAGCTCACCACCTACTTCCCCAAAGCGATGAGACTCCAGGCCAAGGGGACCCCTGAGACCCTGCCTCAGTGCCCCTGTGTCATTTGACAGCAATTTTTCAAATTTTATTTTCCATTACAGTTGACATACAATGTTGTATTAGTTTCAGGCATACAACACAGTGATTAGACACTTACGTACCTTATGAAGTGATGCCCCCGGTACAAATAGCACCCATCTGACACCACACAATTACTACAATATTATCGACTATTTCCCTATGCTGTACGTTACATCCCTGTGACTATTTTCATAACTGGCAATTTGCACTACTTAATACCTTCCCCCTTTTCACTTATCCCCCCTGACCATCAACTTGTTCTCTATATCTATGAGTTTGTCCCTGCTTTGTTAATTTGGTAGCAGTTACACGATGCCAGTTCAGAAACCTGTACCCATGAGTCTATACTTTGAAGCATCACTAGTTCGCAGTACCCACTCTAGTCCTTTCCACGAGGACCTAAGACAAGGCGAAACTGCCAGCTTGTACCTTACGATAGGGCCTTCGGGCAAGCATCAGATTAAAACAAAAATGATCTGTAGTTGACAAAGACTGAATGACTGTGGTTAATTTATTACTATTTTCAAAATGCCAGGATGTAGGAGGCTTAAGTCCCTACTGGAGTACAGTACATAATTATTTCATAAGGGTTGCATTGATGCATCCCCTGAGAGTAAGATGAACTTCCTGAGTCTTCTCAAAAGGCACAGACTTTCTGAAGTATTTACATAACGTTGTACCTCGACAAACTCAAGAGAAGGCTAAACGTCTCTACTGTGATGGCTTTTCCCCCTTAGCTCTTGCAGTATAGTATTGAACTAATTTAAGAGATACGTAGCTCATTAAACAAACAATCGTTTCTGGCGTTTATCATTCACAAGGTAAAGAATAAACCGTTGTGATTGCTCTGGGGCCTTTGGGAAATCTCAAAGACAGATTTTGGTTTAAAAGACATCCTGAAATTTTTCCTTTATTTTTCCTAAATATGGGACCACAGTAAGGCAAAGGAGTCGTCAGAGGAGATTTGGGCCTTTGATTCTGATTGGCTCCCAGGTGCCTGAGAACCAACTACATGGTGAGCAATTTAATTAAAGTGACAATAAAGTATTTTGAAATACACATAAAAGATAATACACTTATCAAGAACCTTAGCTCTTCCACACGTGAGAAAACTATATTCTTTGGTCTTTTTCAAAACAATCAAGGACATAATAAAGTCAACATAAAGCACAGAATGCTGTTCTGGTTGGCACAGGTTCTCAGCTATGTAGATTCCACAGAAGAATAATCTTTTATCTTGTAAACAATGGCATTAATCAGTGAACCAACAAAACAAAGCCATCAAAACTGAGAAAGCTAAGCTAAAATTTTAACTTATTTTATACTTTCTTTTCAGATTCAGTGTAATAAAACCAAAGCAAATATGATTTATTTTCCAGGTCTCATCTTTTACAAAGCTCTCTCATATTCTGAAACAAACTGGGTTTTATGCCAGAACAAAACCACTCTCTTTCTTTACAAAACAAAGGCACATGTCCACTCGCATTTCTCTGTCACTATTGCTTGTAGTCTAGTCACAACCATGTATGTTAATTATTCCTTCTGACCAAGGTGAAACTTTTCCATTCCAAGAGAAAACTAGAGGGTATCTCATTGAGAACTGTCTGTCACTCTGACCCTCATAGCAAAGTAACATAACTTGAATATATTCAACAGTTTTCTACGGCCATGCCTGCAATCCCTTTTATGCCTTCTTAAAGTGGCAAAAATGAACACATTCAATAACATGACCCGAAGATATAGACGCATAGCATAGAGAAATATGAAGCTTAAATTATGCTTAGACATCAATATTTCAGTATTCCATATGACTTAGAAAATATCTAGATATGCAAGAACTATACATAATTAGCTCAATTTAATATTTGTTTAAGGTTTTAAATCACCAAAAGACCTTGAAAATTATGTTTAAGCTGATACACTACAAAATGTAATTATTATTTATATAAAGTTTGTTAGGATAAATAATTTAGTTGAGCACAAATTACTTTTCATGATCTTTAACATTGTGTAGGAGTAGTAGCTTATTTGATCTTGAAACCTATATAATTTTAGGAAGTTCAGACTCACTATTCTCATGAATGAGAAAATCATCCAAGTAAAATAACATGTATGCTTATATACAATTAATACTGATAAATCAGACAAAAGAGATTTATTTTAAAAACCATAATTATTAAACCAGTCCAATTTGCCAAAGCTTATGTAAGCTTGGACTCTTAAAATATTTCTGAGCTAATAGAATAATTATTATAAGTGTAACTCTCTTAAACTACTAAAAATTCAATTTCATTACTTGGGGAGAGCTTTATAAATGTTTGATTTTCATAATTATATATTTATCTCTATAAACAATCAGAAGAGAGCTCCTTTAAAAGCCATAACAAATTAACTTATTAATATCCTGCAGATATAGAGAAAAAATCCTAATACAATAAGGAAAAATCCTTCCTCAATTACAGACACAGACACACAGACATGAAGACTCACAGAAACTCAGCTTCAGTTCTAAAATGCCAGCCTCATGTCTAAAGTAAATACAGACACAAGAAAACCTCGGTGGCCAGACCTCGAAGAGCTGTCCTCCTTCTCAAATATGCTTAATTAATTAGAGCTCAAAATGCACAAACAAAGAAACAAGGAAAAAGGGTGAAAAAAAATGAATTCTGTTGTCTGTCACCCAACATACTAGATCACTATCCTCCATCTATCGAAATGGACAAACCATAGAGGATAGAACCAAATTTCCAATCACTATTGTCACCATTGGAGAATAAATCAGTATCCATGTGAACCACCCGTGTGAACCAGAAACAAAAACAAAACACAAAATCAGGAAAAAGGAACAGAATGAAAGCAAGCATCGACAGTGTTACAGTTCTGGTGAGAACACACTCAGGTGTAAACAGTCCCTGAGGTGTACTTCTCCATCAATCCAGCTTGTCAGGTAAATCCTGACATCTCAGTGGCACCGCCAAACTAGTATAGAATAATTTTCAAATGGTAAAGTCATGGCTCTCATACAAATATAAACGGCCATGAAAGATTTTGTTTTCCTCAACTAGTGAGGCACCTCAGATATCCAAGTATCTATGCCTAGAATGTTCAGGCGGTTGGTCAACTACAGAATTTTCTACAGTTGTAGCTTCTGGGATTGAAGATGTCAAGGCAGACAGTGGTGACTCCATTCCCTAATCCTACTGACAAACATCACATCTGTCACAAGCTCTTTGTAATTTCTAAAGTAATTAAAAACATTCGTTATTTACAATTTGATTTTTATTATTATCAAAATACATTCAAAGTTTAGTTGGCTAACTGAGTCGGATGACTGAGCTGGACAACTGTCACCCGTGTTCCATAGTTGTACATCTCTTTACTAAGAGGCTGAAATCGTGGCCTCGGTTTCCAGCACTGACACTGACGGACTCCACACTGCCCACCCTAGAGGTCCAGTATCTCATTCACAGAATTCAGGGTCAGATGGATGTGCTCTGTGCCTTTCCAGCTCTAAGGTCAACAGCAACGTAGTTGATGACGGGTCATTAGGCCACTGCGCTGAACTCACCTCCGGTGCTTATAGGACAAATTTCTGGCCCCCTCCACAGAAACACCAAGGAGGATTTGAGTGGGATTCAGGAATTTTCATTTTTAAATAATCTCCACATTATTCTTACACAAACGGAAGTTTAAAAATTATTAGTGTACGAATTTTTTTCCTGGGAAACAGTTACAACGAAAAGTAGTTACTGAATTTTTCTGGTAAATTATGCACTACTTAAATGCCTTTAAAGCAAAGGTCATCTGCATTGAAACTTGTTTGCAATGATGTTTACAATAAACCAGGTTGTCAGCATTTTAAAAGCCATAGTTCACTACAGCACACAGCTCGCTACAGCTGGCATAAGAGTTAGAGTGTGTGCTCAGCTTCGCCAAAACAGCTGTGAAACAGCGTGCAGTTCTTCTGCTCATTCCTACTGCCTATCGCTTCCTTCTTCCTTAAAAAATGGTTCAAAGAAAATTAATAAAACCAAAAGATGGTTCTTTGAAAAGATCAATAAACTCAGTAAGCCTCTCATCACACTAACCAACACAAAATGGAGAAGACACAAATGACCAGCATCAGAAAGGAAAGTGGGGCCACTAACACGGACCCCACGGGCATTAAAGTCAGTAAGAGCGTATGGTGAATAATTCCATGCCCCTGAGTATTATGACTTAGTTGAAAGGGATGAAATGGACCGATTCCTTGAAAGACACGAACTACCAAAATTTATACAAGGAGTGGTTTGAATACACTTACAATTATTAAAGAAAGTAAATTAATAATTAATAACCTTTCAAAAGAGAGAGCACCAGACCCAGACAGGTTCACTTGTGAATTATAATAAGCACTTAGGGAAAAAAGTAATGCTAATTCTCTACAGACTCTTTCGGAAAACAGAAGTGGAGGGGACACTTCGTCACTCACGATATCGGGCCAGCATCGCCATAATATCAAAACCAGACGAAGACATTATAAGAATAGAACACTACATACCAATATCTCTCATGAACACAGACTTAAAACCCTCAGCAACACATGAGCAAATACAATAACGTATAAAGAGAATTATATACTATGACCAAGTAGGAAATATTTCAGATATGCAAGGCTGTTTCAGCACTCAGTAATCAATCACTGTAATCCACCATGTCAACAGGCTAAAGAACAAAAAATCAAGTTGATTGGTACAGAAAAAGCACTAGATGAAATACAACATCCAGTCATGATAAAAAAAAACTCTCAGCACACAGAAAAGATAGAGGAATGTCCTCAACTTTATTTTGAAACATTTCAAAAACAAAAACAATAGCTAACATCATACCTAATGTGGGACTGGATGCTCTCTCCTTAAGGTCAGGGGAAAGGTCAGACGTCCTGTCTCACCACTCCTATTCAGCGCCATACGGGGAACCCTAACCAGCCCAATAAGACAAGAAAAAGAAATAAGAGTTATGTAGATTGGAAAGGAAGAACTAAAACTGTCTTTAATCACAGATGATGTTGCTGTTTATGTAGAAAATTCCAAAGAATATAAAAAGATCCTCCTGGAACTAATAAGAGAATATGCAAGGTCATAGGCTAGAAGGTTAATACGCAAAGGCATTTGCTTTTTATAAATGCTTTCTCTTTTATTGTGGAAAAAAATGATAATTCAAATAAACGGGTATTGCCACTCTGAGAAGGTCGTAGCCAAGTTGAGGAGAAAATAAACCTTCCCCTGAACAGAGTTCAACAGATGCTCTTTCTTCTGATTACTTTATGCTCATTTTAGATTTCCTTTGGAGCTGGATGAGAGGAAGGACGCTGGCTCGCAGTCAGATATTAAAGGGAAAATGTCCAGACTAGAGGAGCTGGTCTTGTTGGTTATATTTTAGTATCAAAAAGGAAAAAAACTATGCAGTTTGGTGAAAGAAAACAGGAATTTATCCTTCCTTTATACAAATGATAAAGTTTAGGAAGACTTAAATCTCTGCGATTTCAAAAGTTCAGGGTACAGGAAACTGTGTTAATGCCTCTGCAAACTAATTTTGATCGTTTTCTTCTTTCTTACGCATTCACTTTAAAGAACAGGTTTTTGCCATTTTCTCTAAGCTCCATCTGCCCCTGGAAATATTTTTACCCAGACTTTTAGTGCCTTTGCTCAGTTATCCAGTGGGCTATGATTCTCTGTGCCTGCTCTAACGACGGATGTGTGTGTCCTCAAACTCAAAGCTTGCAGTAGTAATTACTGCCCTGTTACTGAACAGTGCACTAATCGCTGCAATAAAACCAGGCATGAATGTTCGGACCACATCTTAGCCTGCCTCCAGGCAGTTTTCGCTCATGAAGCTTGCTTGATCCAGCATTTTGTGGTGCCCCACTGAACGATTTTTCAGAACCCTGAAATCTGGCATAATTCCCCAGTCCTGGGGCTAGTCCACTGAACGGATGCAGCAGAGGGAGCCTAGAAGGCACTGTCTTCAGACTGGCTCATCGGGGTCCCCATATTTCAGTAATGACAGAAGAATGTCCTGTCTGAAACCCTTACCCAGCAAGCCGAAACTGTCAGGGGTGGGTGCTTAGCCTTTCTGGCACCTTTCTGCTGTTCTCACACCCACCTACGCAGCCCCCCAAATAAAAGAACCCTAAGGAACAAAATACCTCTTCAAGGGGACTTCTTCCCATAAAGGAACAAACAAAAGATTGCACCTTTTATATCTTTCAGGAGAGTCAAAGGACCCCCATCTTAGATTATTACAATCACTAAAACCTGGTTTATACCATCAGCTTCACAGGGAAAAAATATTAGGTTTCACAGCATTTCCAACTTAGCTATATCGCCAGTAATGCGTCTTGCCCCAACCACGACACAGACACCATTGGTGTTAGCCTGTGGGTTTGTGTCCAAGTATATCCAGGACATAGCGACACAGATAGCTGATTGTTGTCCTACAACTGTGACTTTCCAAAACGGGTTTCTGTGTAAAATTTTGCAGTGATCTGAATCTTTTCCTTTCGTTCCTCATTTTTAAAAGCACAAAAGCTGCTAACCAATCTAAGCTTGACGCCTACTTGTTAGAATTCAGAAAGGAACAGTGACAAACCTCACACCACTTGGGGAGAGAATCTGTTTCGAAAACACCCTCTGGCAAGGGAGAATGATTTGCAATTTGTAAAGCTCCCTGTCTCTAACCTTATGCAGGAAATATTTCCTCGGGGTGAGAAGTTTTGCCTAAATTGGAAATGGAGAGAATTCTCTTCGGGGAATTCCTATCAAAAAGAAAGAAAAAAACATGTCCCGTTGCCATTTCTCAATGGAATTCCCTTCTACAAACATACACCAAGATAACAAGAGATAATATTCCAGGAAGCTTCTTTATTCATGGCCAATTCAGAGAGAAAAAAAAATAATCTATGAATTTATAAAATCAGAGTGTAACCGCTGAAGCTCAAGTATAAATTCTCTTTTCCTCTTCCTAAATCATGTCTGCTTCAAAACCTCGTTTAAGCTTAACCTTTGGAGAATTACTTTTGTAGGATTTGCAATTAAACTGAAGAGGTAGAACGAAGAAAGTCAGGAGGAGGAAATCAACACAGAACTGACCACTTTCCAATGAATTGCTGTGCGGCTCCTGGCCGACCTAGAGGAGCACTGTTTGGCTAGCAAAACAATATGGAAATGAAACCGAATGTTTGTAGACGTTCAAAAAGGGAAGTAACGTGAGCCTCGAATTACTTCACAAGTTAGGGAGGATAAAAGAGAGGACACACGTGACTGAAGGGAAAATCGAAATGACCTCCCGGCATTCATCCTCCCTAGACTGCCGCAGGGAGGCTGTGCGAACATAAGTTTACAAGGTCATGTTTAACAAACCGCTAAAGAAGAAGAGGGGGCCTTGGGAGCAGGGGAGCGATAGGAAATATGTGGGAGGCAAAGTTAGCTTTTGAGAAATTAAATGCAAAATTCATCGTTATTTCTCCCTAATTCTGGGAAGGATTATAAATCGCGTATGCGTCTGAAATCTTCACGGAAGTGTATCAACACGGCCATCACCTTTCTGTCCCTGTACATCTCAATTTGTCATGCTTTTCAGGAAAACACTTGGTCCTGTAGAGGCTTTCAAAGATATCCTTCAAAAGTATCTTTAAAGGGCCTTGGTAGAATTGGAATTCTTAAGATTAAAATAATTTCTGGCTAGCTTTTTTAAGCTGCTCCCGAAATCTTATCAAAGTATCTGCAAAGACCAGCTATAAAGATGAAACTCACGCTTTCAACAAAACTAAGACTCATGGCCAGCTTACGGCTTTAGATCTAGGAAGGATTTCTGCTAAGAAAAAAAAGGCAAATCTGAGGAGAATTAGAATGTAGTATCCACCAATACGTATGTCCCCTACATGTACGAACATACATTCAAACACTGTCAACCCCAAAGTAGGTGAGAAAGTCGTTCATACCATCGGTCCCAACTCAGAGAAGCATCCGGTACGGAAAACACCTTTTCCAGATGTGGTAAACAGAAACACATCAGGGCCCAGTAACCCCAGTTTGAAAAGCCAGGCCTAAAGAAAGAGCCAGAGATTTTTGACTGAAACATATGCATACAGCCATTTGTAGCACCTTTTAAAAATCAAGAAATTCTCAGCCACCTGACCGGCCACCAGAAAGGGAAAGGTCAAAAGATCATGATGTAGCCACGTGGATACTTATAAAAACTAGGCTTTGAGAAAATTTAACAACATGGGAGTATGCTCACAATACAATATTAAGTAATTTAAAGCAGAAAATAAAATGTATGTATAGAAAGAATCTAAATACATTAAACAAAGCGTGTGTGTAAACACACACACACTAGAAAAAGACAAACTCAATACATAGATGAGTTAACAGTGGTTGTCTCTGAGTAATAGAAATATATTAATTTCACTATTTATACTATTATAATTTCTCTATAATCAGTATGTGTGGCTTTTTAATTAAAATACTATATAATTATTTAAATAACAAACTAAAGAAGTGTCCATTGTGAGACTTAGAACAACATTGAACTTTGACCATCACTTATTCTTATATTAACAGAGACAAGTTCATTGCTCTCTTCTGAATTTCAGATAATGATAAACGCTCCCTGGGTTGAGAGGGGGCTAAATGGAATCATTTTATTAAAATAACATATTTTAAGTGCCAAATAAGACTCTAGCACAAAGCAGGCATGAGAAAATGCCAGCCAAATCTGAACACACGCAGTGGAAGTAGTCAGTGATCCATCTCCGCATCCCGTGTGCCCACATGAAGAGGCCAGGAGAAGGGGGCTCTGGGCCTCTCTCTTCTTCCCCGATGACCGTCACTCCCTTGGCAAATTCAACCAGTGTCAGAGCTTTAATACGACTTCTCTCGGGCAAGGTTCTCCAGAGAAAGAACCAAGAGGAAATATGCTAAACAGAGTATATTTGCATCAAGAGGTTGGCGTTAATGAACTGGCTAACGCAGTGGTGGGGACCAGCAGGCCAGAGACATGGACAGGAGATGATGCCCCGGCTTGGCGGCAGGCTTCCTTCTTCTCTGGAAAACCTCAGCTTTTGCGCTGAAGCCTTCAACTGATCGGATGAGGCCCACCCACAGTATCCGGGGCAATCGCCTCGACTTATGGTCACCTAATTTCCCCACGTCTACATCTAACACATCTACCAAACATCTTCATGGCAACACCTAGATTAGTGTTTGGTTAGATTACTGGGCACCGGAGCTTAGCCAGCGTGACACATAAAACATCGCATCTTCCGTGTGCCATGACCCTCAAATTCATATTTTCGATCTAAGTCATTTCTCTGAACCCCAGACTTGTGTATCTGTTTGCCTGCTTGATATGCCTACTCAGACAGCCGACACATTTTCTAGAGTTGGAATTTACTGGCAGACTTTTCCCTCACATTTGGTGGCCGTGCCACGCTTCCGGTCACCCGTTCTAAGAACCCGAGTCGTTCTTAACACTGCTCTTTCACGGCCCGCGAGAAATCCAGTTGGCTCCCCGCTTTTGCAGACCCTCCCCTGAGACCCCCTTTGGCCCAGCGCCGTCGCCTGTCACCTGGATTCCCACACTGGCCTCCGAAGCTGCTCCTGCCCTCGCTCCCAGGGCTTCCCACCGCCATAACCAGAGAGCGGGCATTTCCTTGCTCTAAACCCCTCTGCATTTCCCCCTGGCACTCAGAATAAAGGCCAAGGTCCTCGTCATGGTCCAGCAGCCTCGCGGGACTGCCCCTTGCCTCGCTCATCTCGCCATCTGCTCGGCCCGTCGGGCTCCTTAAACGAAACAGACAGACTCCAGGGCGCCGAGCCCAGAATGTTCCCCCTGCCTGTGGCGCTCTTCCCCCCGATGCCCACACGCCAGCTCCCCACCGCCTTCCAGTCTTTACTGGACCATCGGCCCTGGCAAGCCCTCCCGAGCACGTCGCTGCAGCCTGCAGCCCCCTCACCGCGAGCTGCCTGCTGTGACTCTCCCTCGGGCTCGTGGCCTCCTCACGACATCTAACTCACGCCTTCCACTTACAGTCTGGTCCTCCTCACAGAAGGTAGGTGGATGCCTTTCTGTTCCTTACAAGATGTCCCCACTGGCACAGAGGGGCACGTGGCACCCGTGGAAGGAAGGGATACTTCTAGGAACACATCTTGTCCTGCTGCTGACTCCCGTTTCTGTCCTGCACAAGCTCCACGAGGACGAGGACTTGCCTCGATTGTTCAGCCCATGGCCCCGGGCAGGCGCCAGTCTTTGTGGGGGTGCCGAGAACTTACCTCTGTCCGCAGGGGCGGCTGCAACAAAATGCTACAGACTAGGTGGCTTACAGACAAAGAAAATATATTTCTCACGGTCTGGAGGCTGGGAGTCCGTGAACAGGCGCCAGCGTGGCCGGGTGGGGACCCCCTTCTGGGTCTGTCTCCCTGCATCCTCGTGTGGTGGGGGGGTGGCGAGGGAGTTCTGTGGGGGCCTTTTACGGGAGCCCTAATCCCATTCACGAGGACTCCACCTTTATGACGTAGCACCTCCCAAAGGCTCCGCTTCCTAACTCCATCACCTTTAGGGGTTAGGATTTCAACATATGAATCTGAGGGACACACTCAGGCCAGAGCAGAGCTCCTCGGACCCATGAGGGTCTCCGGAGAGGAAAGAGGCCGGTCCCCAAGGTCACAGTTATGTCCTCGTCCTCTTCACCCCGGTTCCATGGGCTCGGCTGGTTTCCGGGATGTTTTGAAAGGAGCCCTCTGTCTTTAATAGCACAGGATCCAGTTTCCAGATGCCCCCCACTCTGCTCTTCGAAGCTGATGCCCACGCTGAGCTGACTTCTCCCGGATGTGCACCCAGGCAGGGGGTGGGAGGGGACGCACATACATTAAGTCCTGATCCTGCTGACACGGACCTGACATTTGGGCCCCAGAGCAAGTAAAAGAGAGGCCCCCTGTGAACTGAGGCCAGCGTTCCTTGGAACTCTGGGTCTATCTATGGCCCCATCTCCAGCTACCAGGGACCTTAGCTTCCATCATCACGAGCACGGTCACCGGAGACCGAAAGGTATGCGCATGTGAATTCACACCTACCTCACCTGTGACTTAGATCACTCTCAAAGGCAGCAAGCTCTTCCTTTTCTGAGCTTCCATCATCACGAGCACGGTCACCGGGGACCGAAAGGTATGCACATTTGAATTCACATCTACCTCACCTGTGACTTAAGATCACTCTCAAAGGCAGCAAGCTCTTCCTTTTCTTTCTGCTGGAACTAAATGTTGCATTGTCAAGGAAACAGCTTCCTGTCTATCCAAACATCCTTTGGGGAAAGAAATTGTGAATCTTATCTGGAAGCTGATGGGGCAGAAGGGCTAATATTTTACAAGCTGCCATTTTAAAAACATCAGGACAACCTCTCAGAAAGAGGACAGCTGGGGAGGACAGAAACTCCTGAACAAGGAGGAGGCCGGAGTCCCGGCCGTCCCGTGGGCTCGTGGAGACCACAGAGAGTGGTGACTGTCTTCTCTCCCCATGGCGCCCACAGGCCCACCTCTCGTCTGCCTCAGATCGCTTTGGCCCCTTTGCCCCCGCCTCGTGTCGCTCTGCTGACTTCTGAGTACTTCATTAACTTTTAAATCCAGCCACTTAAACGCTGGCCTAACCTAGTTCCCCTGCACCCTAAAGAATCATTACGGCACCGTGTCTCTGCTCATGCACGTAAATCATCTCACTCAGGCATCTGGAACGATGATCTCAATGATTCGACTTCAGCTCCTTAGCTATTAAGAGAGGCAATAACGTCGACAGGCCAAACTGGCCCTCGAAGCAGGAGCTGCTCCTAAAGAGCTTGTGGTCAACTTAGCTAATACCTGGAGGACACCCCAGCCAACCGTCCCCCTAAAACCAGATGGCCTCAAGCATGTGTCCACCTGAACTTGGCTGTGGGGGGCCCGAGTTCTGCTTAATCACCTTTGGATCTGACGCTCGGGGACACCTCTCTTCATGTCGGACCTGAGGTCCTCAAGCCCCTCTCGTCTTTAAGTGACTGAACAGGGTTTGGGGGCTGATTTCTTCTAGAGTAAAAGTGTTTTGTACCTTTTTAATGGAATAAGATTATTCCACTTTTTCTCTTTTTCTCTTGGTTATTCCTAAGTGCTTTCTGAAGACCAAAACCGTACATTATCACATCAGAAAGGGCAGAATATTGTGAAAATGACACGTAGCCAAGATGAGTCTCAGTTCAGAGCCTCGTATTTTAGAAGAA
Organism: Pteropus alecto; assembly: GCF_000325575.1. Classification (NCBI taxonomy): domain Eukaryota; kingdom Metazoa; phylum Chordata; class Mammalia; order Chiroptera; family Pteropodidae; genus Pteropus; species Pteropus alecto. The sequence goes on from NW_006438869.1 coordinate 664,374, forward strand.
ATCGGGCGTAGTTAACGAGTTACGGGACGCGAAATGTTCGCAGTGGGGCTGCTCAGCTCTCAGGCGTCTGGAGGTCTCGGGGGCAGTGTCATCTGGTGGTTGTGAACCCAGCCCTCGAGCCATGCTGTCTGCGTTCAAATCCCAGCTCCATCTCTTCTGAGCTGTGACCTCGGGCAACTAGCTTAAGCTCTCTGTGCTTCAGTTTTACATCGGTAAAACGAGGAGAAAAACAGTACCTAGGACATCAGGATGTCATAACGTTTAAAGAAGTTAATAAACCTAAAGAACATATGTGGTACCGAACATTTTGTGCCATAGGAGGGTCCGTTAGAAACATTAGCTCTTAATTTGCTATAAATAAACACAATCTTGATTCTGAACATCTATCCAACTAGGCTGGCAGGAAACTTGCTTCTGGTCTTCAGGGTTCCTTTTAGGAAGGGAGAGCCCCTGCCCACCCCAAGCCAGGCCGTCAGCAGGCCCAGCTCTGTCCATATAGCCGCTGCCAGGCCCCACGGTCTCCTGCAGGTCCAGGGCTTCTGGGCCAGGCCTGGGCCTCAGCACCCTGGCCGGGCACCTCGGCACGTGTGGTCATCCCAGCAGCTGGCAGGAGGCCTGCCTGGAGTGTGCCTGGCGCCCAGCACAGGCAAAGGAGAAATGAAAACAGACAGACGGTAGGGACAGGGTAGGGGCCTGGCCTTCCGCCTCAGCGTCTCTGTGACAGCCCCATCCAGAAGTCCCAAGCCTGCCCTTGAGAAGCTAACGAGAACAGAAGTAACCAGAGTGCACTGTATGAGGTCAATTTACACGACAGAAAATGCAGTCACACTTTCAGCGTGGAAATAAAATTTAATCTTAGATATTGTAGCAGAAACTTTAATGGCATAGAAAGATGTTCTCAGTGTTTTGTTCAATAAAAAGCCAGATTATAAAACAGAATCAAGAATTGTGTCTCTATCAGTTTCCCAGGGCTGCCGGAACTAAGTACCACAACCTTCGTGACTTAAAACAACGGAAATTTCTTCTCTCCCAGTCCTGGAGGCCGAAAGTCCAAGATCAACGTGTGGGCAGGGCCACACCCCACCCCAAGGCTCTAGGGGAGGAGCCTCCCTCCGCCCTTCCACCTCCCTGTGGTCACCAACGCTTGGTGTCCCTCTGCCGGGCCAGCATCACCCGGCCGTTGCCCTGCCTTCACGTGGCCATCTCCATATAAGAAATTGGTCATAATGGATTAGGAGTCCTGTCCACTCAAGAACGACCTCATCTCAGTTTAATCACATCTACAATGACCCTGTCTCCAAATAAGGTCACAATCTAGGGTCCTGGGGGTTAGATCTCCAACACATCTTTTTGGGGTTACGCAATTTACCAATAACAGTCGCTCGTGTTAAAGAGCCTATACCTTTTTCAACGACTAAGAAACAAATAGGTCGCTTTATGAAAACACACACACTCATATTTTTACCTGAAAGAGATCTGACCCTACATGCTGTTTTCACCGCTACCACCTCTTCCTCAGATCCCTGTCCCCTCTCCCCACACCAGGCGAGCTATCTTGACACCTGATGTGAGTAGCCTTCCATATGCCTCTAATGACACATACATTCCTGCACACATCTTTGTAGACAAATCCTCACATAACTGTGCAGCTTTAGAAGAGGGTTTTTGTCGCTGTTTTATAAAAACAGAATATTGGATGTGGCTTTTCTGAATCTTGCGTTTATCACACAATAACATCTGGTAGAAGCCCCTCTGAGTGATCTGACAAGGCTCTAACTCATTATTTTTAATGATGGTAATATATTCTGCAGTGTGGACCCAGAGACTTTCATCTGTTATCTTTGTCCGAGGATAGTACAGTGTCCGAGATAAAATAGTTGTTCAATAAACGTGCATGTCTTTGAATTGTAGATGAAGCTTTCTTCAGAAATCTCAATTCTAACTCTAGTAGGATTGGTGTCCTTTGCATAATCTTATTCCTGCTTGAGAAGGACACTGAAATTTTTATAGTCCTAAGGATTCATGTTCAACAGTCTACACCACAGAAATAAAAAGGATTATAAGAAAATACCACAAATAATTATGTGCTAACCAATTGGACATTCTGGAAGAAATGGTTAAATTCCTAGAAACATACAATCTTTCAAGGCCGAATCAAGAATAAATGAAAAATCTGAACAGACCTATTACTACTAATGAAATCAAATCGGTAATCAAAAAACTACCAACAAATAAAAGTCCTGGACTGCATGGCTTCACAGATAAGTTTTGCCAAGCATTCAAAGAACTAACACCAGTCCTTCGCAGACTGTTCCAAAAAATTCAAGAGCAGAGAAGCCTCTCAAGCTCGTTTTACAAGGCCACAATTACCCTGATGCCAAAAGCATTACCAAAAAAAAAAGACGATTATAGACCAATATTCCTGATGAACATAGATGCAAAAATCCTCAACAAAATACTAGCAAACCAAATTCAGCAATACATAAAAAAGATGATACACCACATAAACAAAATGAAGGGTAAATAGATGATCATTTCAAAAGATGCAGAAAAGGCGTTTGACAAAATCCAGCATCTTTTTATGATAAAAGCTCTCAGCAAAGTGGAAACAGAGTGAACATACCTCAGCGTAATAAAGGTCATATATGCAAAATCTACAGCTAGCATCACACTCAACAGTGAAAAACTAAAAGCATCTTCCTTAAGATCAGGAACAAGACAAGGATGTCTACTCTCACCACTTCTATTCAACATCGTATCGGACGTCTTAGCCACAGCGATTAGACAAGGAAGAGAAATAATAGACATCCAGACTGGAAAGGAAGAAGTAAAACTGTCATTATTTGCAAATGTAGAGAACCCTAAAGATTTCAGCAAAAAAACTATTAGAACTGATACATTCAGTAAAGAAGCAGGATACGAAGTTAATATTCGGAATCAATTGCATTTTTATACACCAATATCAAACTATCAGGAAGAAAATTAAGAAAATGAGCCCATTTATAATTGCATCAAAAAATAATTACCTAGAAATAAATTTAACCAAGGAGGTAAAAGACCTGAACTCAGAAAATTATAAAGCATGGAAGAAGATACAAATGAATGGAAGCATATACCGTGCTCATAGGTAGGAAGAATCATTAAAATGTCCATACTATCCAAAGCAATCTAGAGATTCAATGAAATCCCTATCAAAATACCAATAGCATTTTTCATGGAACCATAACAAATAATCCTAAAATGTATGTGAAACCACGAAAGGCCCAGAATACTCATGGCAAACTTGAAAAAGAACAACAAAGTTGGAGGTATCATGTTACCTAATATCAATCTATATTACAAGGCTATAGTAATCAAAACAGCATGGTACTGGCATAAAAACAAACATAGGATCAATGGAACAGAAGAGTGAGCCCAGAAATAAAGCCACTCTTATATGGCCATTTAATCTATGAAAAGGAGAAAAGAATATATAATGGGGTAAAAACAACCTATTCAATAAATGGTGCTGGGAAAACTAGACAGATACGTGCAAAAAATAAAATAAAATTGGACTACCTTCTTATACCTTGTACAAGAATAACTCAAAATGGATTAGACTTAAATGTAAGACCTCAAAGCATAAAACTCGTAGAAGAGAACATAGACAATAAACTCTCTGGCACTGCTCTTAGTAATACTGTTTCTGATATATCAACTTGGGCAAGAGAAACAAAAGGAAAAGAAAAAATAAATGGGACCACATCAAACTAAAATGTTTTTGCACAGAAAAAGAAACCATCGATAAAATGAAAAGACAACCTACTGAATGGGAGACAAAACATCCAATAAGGGTTTAATAACCAAAATTTGTAAAGAACTCATATAACTCAACAACAACAAAAAAATCAAATTTAAAAATGGACATTTCTCCAAAGAGGACATACAGATGACCATATGAAAAGATGATCAAGAACACTAATCATCAGAGAAATGCAAAGTAAAACCATAATGAGATATCACTTCATACCTGTCAGAATGGCTATCATTAAATCAAAAAACAAGTGTTGGCGAATATGTGGAGAAAAAGGAACCCTTGAGCACTGTTGGTGGGATTGCACATTGGTACAGCCACTACGGAAAACAGTATGGAGCTCCTCAAAAAAATTAAAAATAGAACTACCTTATGACCTTGCGATCCTTCTGGGTATTTATCCGGAGAAAACCAAAACACTAATTCAAAAAGATATATGTGCCCCTGTGTTCAGAGAAGTGTTATTTATGATAGCCAAAATATGGAAGCAACCTAGGTGCCCACCAATAGAAGACTGGATAAAGAAGCGGTGGTACATATATACAAGGGAATATTACTTAGCTATCAAAAATAATTTTACCATTTGCAACAACATGGATGGACCTAGAGGGTATGATGCAAAGTGAAATAAGTCAGAGAAAGACAAATACCGTATGATTTTACCTACATGTGGAATCTAAAGAACAATATAAAACAGAAACAGACTCGCAGATATGGAGAACAAACTGATGTTGCCAGACGGGAGGGGGTTGGGGGCTGGGTGAGAAAAGTGAAGAGATTAGGACGTAAATAAACAAACCGACAAACAAAAATGAACGTTCTACAAAAACCATCGCATTCAGCCATCCAGCAGCCCAAGGGGTTAGAGTACAGTACAGATAAGAACGTGGCTCTCGGAGGGGAGCACCAGCTGGGTAGCTCAGTGGTCAGATTGAGAATTCACACCCTGATCTCCTGGTCTAAAATCATCACTCTCCTCCCCATCAGGGCTAAGAGAAACATTCTCTCATTTGCTAGAAGTGGCTTAGAAAGTCTAGATTTGGTTACTCCCACATCCACCCTCCAAAGTTTCATGACCACTGAAAATACACAAAGCAATGAAGTGGACCCCAAAATTAAAGTTTTAGCAAAACCACGATGCCAGTCGCTCTTCAGGAACTGTTCTAATTCTCTTTTGCTTATTTAAAATCAGTGACTTGACTTTGGGTTGGATGGGTTACACGTAATGGTCTAGTTTCTAAGGACTGACTAGAAACACTAGCTCATACGTCTGGGCGGTGAGTCATTAGGAAGTGGCAAGAGAGGGGATACCTGGGGTTCTAGGCACTGACCAGAGGGAGGACAGCATGACCTATGAAGCTGGACCAGGACGAAGGCTGCTACGCACACGCGCCATCTCTAGGAGTGTGTTTCCTAGAAAGATGTTTGAGAGCCTTTGACAAAGACCCCAAATGAAAGTTCCATTGTAGTCTATTTTTCTTGTAATTGCCTATACATCTATGTGTGACTCTTTGACAGATGCTGTAACCTTGGTGCACCGAGTGACCAAGGACCATCACAATAAGGAATGTGAATTTCAAAGGTGAGTGGTGCCTAGAATTTATCTTTCTTACCTTCTTTAAATAGACAGTAATATGGTTCTCAACCTGGGCTGAACGTTGTGACCACCTGGGAAGCTTTAAAAGCATCTTGCTTAACTGGTACTGGATGCGGGATGCAGCTGAGCATTGAGATTGGATAATACTCTTCCCATGACTCCAACATGCAGCAGAGGTTGACCACATCCCTAGATCCTTTCAAGCAGAAAGAATTACAATTGCTAAAATTTAGAAGGGCTGTTTGTGAAATAAGCTAAAATTAAGAACGACAAATAACCTCCTTCACATGGCAACACAGCCTTCTATGATCTGATCCCAGCCTTGCTCTTCAGCCTTATCTCTAATTTTCCTCTGCACTTTCTTGCTGCAGCTGAACTGAACTTTCTCTGCATAAACCGCACCATTTCTGGCCCCCGTTGCTTTGCTAATGTTCACCCTCTTAGGGCAATATAGAATCAGTCGCATTTTATATGGTGTTTATAAATTTGTCTCCTTTCCCCGCTTTGTCCTTACTTTTAAAGCCGAGTGACATAAAAGCATCCTAGGAGCCACGTCCTTTTTTTCCAGCCTAATGGAAATGCCAGCTACTCGGTTTCTACAAGTGGTTCTGCAGGAGAAACCCTTCTTCTTTGGGAGACCGCGAAGCCCTGTCACACATGACTGCAAATGTTTGCTAACCACTTCTTGCAAGCGCAGTAGCTAAATGGCAGCGACACTTTGGAAATATCGAAACCTGGTAATTTATTCCTCGACTGTCTTCCCAGACAATTAAGGACCTGACATCGCCTGTGCTAAGCAACCCTGGGGCTACTCCTCTCCAGCAACGTGGCGAGAGAGGCTGTCAGAACGCCTTACGGCCCATCAGTCTGAAGGAGAGGCCCCCGAGAGCGTCTGCACTTGAACAAATGGTGCCAGGCCCGAGCAAGGGCAAAATGTCCCTGCCGCGTGCCGCACACGCGTTGCAAAAGACGGAGTTCTTGCCCAGGATTTCTCGCAGTCGGGTGGCCCTCTGAATTAGACTTTGCAGAATGACAGCCATTTGACAGTGGCACATGTTTTATGTACACCGCCAAGCAGAATGTGGCACAGTCCAGGCAATGCCACTGTGCTGGGCACAGGGCGAGCCTGCTGAGGGCTGTCGACGGCCTCACGGTGTGAGGATGAAGCAGAACCATGAAGGAGTCAGCATCTAGAGGGAGCCAGGCGACCACTCGCTCAGCCCCTCACATTGCAGAGGACGAGGACAGACCAGAGCACTTAACAGCTTCTTGTGCAAGACCCACCCCGATAACTCTGTGCACGTTCGACCCAGATCTGGGGGCTCAAGCTGAGTCCTCTGCCTGCATGACCCAAACTGGCTACTGGCACCATCCAAACACACCAGCTGATTTTCTGAACTTCATCTGGCTCTTCCCCCTCTAGGCAGCTTAGGGATGACTGAGTGTTCCGACCTGGGCAAGTCAAGTTTGAGGCATAGGAATAGTCTGTATTGAATTGCTTCTGCTCTACATCCTCAATACAGCTCGAAGCCACCAAATACCCTTGCTGGCATCCAGTTATTTTGCTGTCACTCGCCAAGTCTGGCCAACCCTTATCTTTGACCGGAAAATCTTCGAGAGTTCGTTCTTGGAATTTAAAGAGTTTCCAAAGGGTAAGTGAGAGAAGCACTTCTATTAAGATCTCTGTCTCTTTTTTGAAAAGTAGGAATGAGGAGGCGATAGGAAGCCAAAAGAAAATATAATTATAGTTCCATTTGCCTTGCCTTTCATCTCAGAGAGAAACGTGGAGTCTTGTGTAGAACGTGGGTTGATTTCAGCTGTACAACATTCAACTCATTAGAAATGATTAGACAGGGTATTTTAGAAAACAATGCAGAATAAGTAAAAACAAAAATGTTTTGTGCTCTAAAACTAGAGTACATTTTTTACATAAATTTTTTTCATAATATAGGGACAAAATTAAGAGAAAAAGAAAAAATGAAAGTATGGCTTCAGATTAATTATCGCCTCCCTGCCCCATAAACAAAGGCCATGTGTGCACAACATACTCATCTGCACACGCACCTACGCATGCTGAGTCTTCGTTTTCTTATACGTATTATGATTTCATAATGATAACACCCATCCCCTCCTGCTGTAAAGCACAACCCTCCTGCTGTAAAGCACAAAAAAAAAAACAAAAATGAGCTGGCAGACACTACTGCCTTGCCCTACACCCCCATCACCCCCTAAATAACTTTTCCATTGGTTCAAAAAATTGCCATCAAAATAAGAAAAAGGGGCATCAACCCAGGGGCCAGGAGAGATTATGAAAACGGCCCAGCTGCTTCCTTACTTGGAGGATATATGTATGCACAGTCCTTTTCTTCGTCAATTGAAATGAGCAAATCCTTTGACAGGTTTTTAAATCAAAAAGCTTGAGAAATGGGTGCAAGTGAGTAGCATGCGAACAAGGACGGGAACCCCCAAACACAACATGGCTTCGCAGTGGGACCAGGGGCTGTTTCATGGGTTCCAAGATAACACTGATAGTCAGACACACTTTTCTTTTTCAAATGACGAAGAAAAATCATTCGTAAATCAAGCTATAGCGGGATCCCTTAATGACAGTCCATGCATAAGACGCCTGCATTCACGCGCCCATCTCTCCTCGCTTGGAACACCTGTGTTCTGCTCTCTGGGATTGGGCGATTTCTCCTGCCTTCGGTTGCACTGTTCATCCCACAACAGGCCATCGTTCCATATATACCTCAGTAGTGATTCATTTTCACTCGCTAACGGTCCCTCCGTTAGTCAGCTTTTGATAAGGTATGACGCAGTAAGAACCACCCCCAAAACCTCAGGGCCTTATGGCAACCAAGGGTTAATTATTTCTTGTGTGATGTAGCTGTCGGGCCCCATTCTGGGGTTCAGGCAGGGGCAGGAAGCCCGTCAGAGGCATGCAGTCCTCACGGCAGAGGGAACAGGGAGCAGCGGAAGGGTACAGTGGCTCCTGAGGCTTCTGCTCAGAAGCACATACGTCACTCTGTTCCCATGCCACCGGCTGTCAGGAGTCACGTGGTCAGCCCCGTCATGAATGGGGCATGGAGTATGCCCCTTCCCCAGGAAGATGCAGAAAAAAGAGGCCCTATAGAGGGGGCAGGGAATGCTTCGAACAAATACTACAATCTGTCACTGAGCTTTTGATGGTACTTTGCACGAAATGAGTATATGCTTATTCTACCAAAAAGAATAATTGCTCTACTAATAACACATTTATATGCTGCTGCTATATTTGTATACTTTTTCGTGTATTTAATTTTCCTTTAAATGCCAAATCCTATGTAACTTTTGGAGATATTTTAAACATCAGTTAAATCCAACCACATAGTTACTAACACTCTCAGGACTCATCAAAGCACCATCCATGTGATAGCCGGGACCAGGCCTACCTGCACAAGGCAATGCCAACTGTGCCGGCTGTCTCCTGACCACCCGCAAGCATGAGATATCATCATTGAGAAGGTGCATTTCAACCGCATATTTGTCGAAAGGTAAAAAAAAAAAAAAAAGCATATTACGATCAATGAAATACAGTATTTGTATATAAAGTGAGAATTGTTAATTCGTCCTTAAATGCTCTGCATCCTTGTTCCCTGAAGTGTGGTCTATGGCTCAGAGCTGTTGATGTCCCCTCGGGCTGGTTAAAATGCAAAATGGCCTCAACCAAGACTCAGGGACTCAGAACATCAACAGGATCCACGGGTAAGCCCATGCCCACTGACGTGCGATAAGCGGCATTCTAAATGACACTGGTCTCAAAGCTGTGAAGCACGTGTGGTAGAACATGAACATGAACATGAACATGAACACACACGCACACGCGCACACGCACACGCACACAGCTTTTAAAAAAAAAAAAAAAAAGAGAAGATGTGTCGGACAGGGTTCGAGGCAAATCACATGCAAGCGGCCAGGGCGTGCCTGGCGTGGAGAGACCACGCACACGAAGTCCGATGACCTGGGTCACCTCTTCTTTAACGCGGAATCACCCGCATAAACTCCCTGGGCCTCGGTGCTCTGCTGTTAAATGGGCTTAAAAATAACTGCCACCTGCCACCCTCCCTCCACGCTCCCTGGGATTCTCCCAGTGGAATGACACTGATTAAGGTGCTCGACAGGTAGAAGGTGTATTATTTCTGTACACATTTTTACAATCGTTTTGGCTCATTTTCTCTCCCTGAAGAGTTACTGGATATTTATAGTTAGAAGAGGTTGCCTCCTACCTTATACCATTTAAACCATGGTAGATAAATGCTCAAATCAAAAGTTTCAAACGGTTCCTTTTGAGGCACTGAGGTTTACTGAATTGTGATTCCACTCGTTTTTTTGTTTTTTTGGTTTTTTTTTTTTTTAGTGATTTTTATCTCCACATTTTAAATTTATGAAAAGATGTTTTATCGGAATTTGCTTTCTCCTTCCAAATTATGTTTCCAACTTATGGTGACATCATGTTGTTCCACATGAGGGAAGCCGAAATCACATCAGGAAAGAAGCAGTAAAAATAATGCTGCCAATTGGCAAAATATGTGGAATAATATTTAACTGTTTCAGTATTCTCATTATTTCTGATTTCATCTAAGTATTTTTGCTGTATACGTGTGTATATATATATAATTGGCATTTGCTTTGACATATAATTAAAGCAGTGTGTTTCATTTGTGTATGTTTGTACACACGATATATGTACATACACATAAATGCGTATGGGTGACAAATGTTGGCAACAATCAACCAGACTTTTGAGGTGGAAAATGACTTGGACTGTGGCCACTGACACCAGGCCTTTTTTCCCCAAAGAGTAACAAATTTGAGAGTGAGTGTGAAAGTCGGCTCTGGTGCCGACATGACAGCTCAATGACTCCTTCTTGACAACTGGGGAGCAGACGGGAGTGACCAGTCTCACGGGGCAAGTGGAACGTGGGCTGGAAAAAGCTCTACCCATGACTCTTCACTTCTTCGAGGGATGAAAACCAGGACTCACTGAGAAGAAGATGAAGCTCCCTAACACAATCTTTCTTCCTGCACTCGGTGCCGCGTTTCATCTTTAAACTGGTGGCACTCTGGTCCAAATGTTCATTCTACCTCGAGCCCAAGCACACGCTCTGGGAAGTGGAGACGACCCCATTACAGGCAAGGAGCGGGAACACCATCAGACTCCACGAAGGACCACGCCTAGCAGACTACGTCCCGGAAAGACAGGACCAGAAGGCAGGCGAATCGGAGTAACGGAGGCATCACCTTCCTTTGTAGAGTTTTTTGGGTGACTGGGGGCGAAGGGAGATGGGATAGACGTTGAGGAATATTCTAGAAATTGAGAGCTACTTAGGTAAGTGAAGATAAAAGGGAAGCAAACACTCATATTAGGAAATTCTTGTTTTCAAAACAACTCACCACTACTGCAGAGAACCAGTAAAAAGTTAGTTCTTTCAACTCAAGTAACAAAGGAAAAACTAAGCTTTGATCACTTCAAAGGATACCGAATACTGCAAATGGGAAAATCTTATGGACAGAGGGAGCAGAGTGCTAGCCTGGGAGAGTGTGATGATAAAGCAACCCTTAGAAGACACAATAAAATAAGCCCAAACCCCCTGTCACGCTCCTGCGGGGTAGGCGTTCTGCCGAGGTTCTGCATCAAGGACATCGCCAAGCGTGCAGTCTGAGGGTGATGAGACCTGTGTCCTTGGATGTGGGATGAGGCCAGACGGGAACCAGATGCAGCCCTAAAGGCTGCAGGGTCTTGTCAATTTAAGTCAAGGAATTGAGGGCTGTGAATTACTGGGTTGCCAATTTTTAAAACTGGGGAGGGAGACAGCGTAAAACATCGGGAGACCGGGAAAGTGAGGCCTTGAGACATCCTGGCACCCTGTGAGCACGTGACTGTGGACATGGCGCCCAGGTCCTGTGTCTGGATCTAGACTCAGAACGTAGCCTGGGTCTCAAACCACGTTCCAGAACCGAGCCGTAGCTGAAAGTTAGTCTCCCTGACAAGTTAGCAACTTTGTCATCAGGAAGGTGAAGAAAATATTCAGAGGTAACATAGCCAATGTCACCCACATTAAGGCCCCTGTGTTGGGTTCGGGTATGAACCGTGTCGTCACCATTGACAAAAATCTGTGTTGTTTAAATCACTTGAAACAGTTATGGTTTTTAGCACATTCGAGCACGTGACATACTGGCCTTGGGGGTTGATTACAAAATTTTAGTTGATTGACTTGTGGTTTTAGTTTGAAAGGAATAAGAGAATCTGTGTGTGATAGTTTAAGAGAACTAGGTTTGTAGTTATGTTTATTACGACAACTCGCTGACCCGTTTAAGAGCTGACTGAAGTGTTTAGAAGGAATTTGCTTATTAGCTTTCTCTAAGTCTTTCCTCTCAGGGATGTGAAGTATTCAGATATACTAAATTTTGAAAACGGAGCTTTAAAATGTTTAAGGAAATTTACTTAAGTGTCTAAAGTTTGGTGGCTGTTTAGGTGAATCTCACTTGCTTCACTTACGAGTGAATCTAATAAATATGAATAAACAAGCATGAGTTGTCATTCGTATTCGTACACCAAAATTACTAAATCAGTTACAACAAAATGTGTTACTTTAAACAGCTTTTAAAAAAAAAAAAAAAAGTTAATTTTCAACTTTAGAAACTGGGCATTGATACAAACGAAAATTTTCCTAAGTAAACTTTTCTGAGACACGATCTTTACTAAAATTTTTTTTAATCTAACACGATCTTTACTAAAATTTTTTTTAATCCAACACGATCTTTACTAAAATTTTTTTTTAATCTAACTGATTATATACCTCAAATAGACTCAGAATGGTGTCGCTTTATGCTGACATATCAGTAGAAATTTTTTGTTTCTGTGAATAGCCATTTGAAGGGAGAAAGAATGATTCCAATATTGTGGCTAATTCTAAACCTCTAACTGCGCTGAAGATCATCTTTTTTTCTATAATATCTAGGTTGCAATCATTCAACTTACACTTGATAACAACGTAATAAAGATGTTCTTAGCATTCTGGGTTTCTTTTTTTTTTAAGCGTGTTCATTACCTAGAAGCAATTTATTATCTGGCTCTTCATGTCCACTTGAAACCTGAAGGGACATGCACTTCGCCTACATCATTATCAAGTGTCCTTGGACTGGACAGCAAGGACGACTCCATTTATAGGAGAG
>NW_006438869.1:677001-697533 GCF_000325575.1 Pteropus alecto
GGGCCGGAGAGAAAAGTAATAGCTTCAAAAGCTACATGTTCTTTACCATGCAAAGGGCTTAGCACTGCGTCCAGCTCAGAGTAGGAGCTCAGCGCACACGGCTCCCGGTCCTCAGCTCCCGGCATCCAGCCTTCGTCGCCTCATGTCTCCAAGAGAGAAGAGCTGCCAAGACAGGGTCGCGGGGGCCCTTGGAGGATTCCAGACAGAGTCCCCGGGACTCAGAAGATGCTGCTGCTCCGGGGGTTCATGCGTAACCTCGCTTTCCTGGTCACATTCGGCCACTGGAGGACCCTCCTCAGGCAGAGTAGAAACACTTCCTCGAGGGTCAGCCCCTTCCTGCAGGTCACCCCCTCTGGCTTTCCCCGTGCTCTCAGGAGCCCCTCATTTGGGAACCCCGTTCTGCCTGCAGAGCCCGCCCCCCAAGCTCTGGGTCGGGATCCTTATCTTGATCCCTGCACCAAGGAGACCACGTCTGGGCGTCAGGGAACTCCTTGAACTCTCATGCCAGAGACGGGGTAAACATAAATACTGACGTTTCATGGGGACAGGGGCCACAGCTGCCATTCCATCCTCGAAGGGTCCCGCCCTCAGAAAGGTCACGGTCAGCCACTCCAGATCCTTCCTAGCTGCCTCTCTGTCCAGACGCCCTGACCGGACATCCCTGCACCTGACTCTGCAGGCAGGTGGCTAAACAAACCCCAACAAGATGTCAGGGGCTGCCAGGGACATTGTGGTTCCACTTCACCAGCCGGCGTCACCTTTACACAGCAAAGAAGTCAACCACGGGCTGTGCTGGGCGCGCCAGTGAAGACGTCAAAGGTGCTCTAAGATTATAGGTTAAGTGTTTAAACGGTGGGATGATTTAACTTTGACAAGACCACACAGCAGGCACCCAAATGCTCACTGAGTGATGCCTTGTCTCCCATGGCCCCGGACAAAACTCTGCACAATGACTCACAGCTCACACCCACCCCACTGCCTGCCAGTGTGCCAGCCCCCGCGGGGACAAAGGGATGTGTCACCACACCCACCATCCATGAGAAGCTGTAGCTTCTGGGTAACAAGGGGACTTTGCAAGGTGATAGAGCGAGCCAGGGTCGCAGGTAGGACGGGATGCAGCCTGACGCCTCTTCTGAGTCACGTGGGGGGCTGTCCTGGCTTTAGCACTGGAAGTCCTGTGTCCTGGGAAACCTCTGGGTCCCTGAGAATTGGTATAGTTGTTTGCCCTGCGAAGGAGGAACCCCGAATTTCCTTCTCCTACGGAACTATTCAGAGCTCCATCCTAAGCCAAAACGAGGCAGTGGCCCAGTCTTTTAAAATGTGTCCTTTGAAAACATATACAAAAACTTTGTGTGTGGAAAACCATTCTTTTCTGCAAAAGATGAAAGCGTCCCTCTGCCGGAGACACACGGCAGCAGCCCGCGTCCCTGCCCAGCGGCAGACTCTGCCCTCTGGGGGGTGGCCGCTTCCGACTTAAGCAGCACTTGACTTCAAATCAGAGTTAAATAAAACGTTATTCCCCCTTCAGGCTGTCATGTTTTCTTCCCAGCCTAAACATGCTTCGTTTCACAAGGCTGTCCTCTCTTAGTTGGCAGACCTACATTTTCAGTGAGGCTGTTGCCGCTGTCATGGGGTGACACGGTTCCATTTATGGACCGCCTCGTCTCAGAGGCTTCGGCACCCCGCTGGGGCCCAGGAGAGGCGTGGCTGGCTCACCAGTCCTCAGTCTGGCTGGACGAAGCATGGTGCAGAGGGGGTTTCACACCTGGCCCCTACCCTCTGCTTCCAGTGGACCTACGGTGCCCCCTCCCCCGGGACGTCTGGCAATGTCTGGACACTTTGTTGTCACTCCGGGGAGGCTTACCACTGGCACCCAGTGGGTAGTGCCTAGAATGCTGCCAGTACACCCCACAATGCACAGGACAGCCCCCACCATGAGGGAGCCAATGTCAGCAATGCAGAGAGTAATGAGGAGGCCCCCAGAGGCAGGCCCAACAGCACCGAGGGGGCTTCGAAGACAACACGGCCAAAGCTCGCACACTTATCACCTTCTCTGATGAAGACTCTCACTGCGTCTGAGAATGAAAACACTTAGCTTCCTTTCAGAGAGAGAGAGAGAATAGAGCAGGAATTAATAGCAAAAAATTCTAGTCTACAGAAAAAACAGTCTCGTGCCCATCCCAGGTAATAAGAAGAATCAGAACCTAATAAAGACGGTTGGTAATGACGGTAATGATGTCACTGATGGCTTTGTAACTCATCTCTCCGTTATAACTGTGCGACAGACTGTGACTAAAAGCGACTTGTTGTGTAGGGTGCTGTTTTTGGCATCATATCGGATTCTCTTTGGAACACTTTGCACATTTACTTTAAAAGAATGTATTAATACATCCACACAAAGACTTGTGCACAGACGCTCACAGCAATATTATTAATGATGGGCAAAAAGCGAAAACAATCCAGATGCCTGTCATTTGGTGAATGGATAAACAAGAGGTGGCTGATTCACACAACGGAATCCTGTTCGGCAATCAAAAGGGATGAAGTACTGATACGTGCTACAACACAGACGACGCTGAGTGAACGAAGCCAGGAAGCCATGATTCGATTCATAGGCAATGTCTCTTTAAAACAAAGCAAATCTATACAAAAGGCAGACTGGTGGTTGCCCGGGGCAGGGGGGCGGGGAGGGCTAGAAATGGAGCCACTGCAAATGGGCAAGTGGGACCTTTTGGGGGTGGCGCAAATGTTCTAAGATTGAATTGTGGTCATAATTGCCCAAGTAGGTAAATTTACTAAAAAGCATTGGTTTGTACACTATGTGGTCATAATTGCCCAAAGGTAAATTTAGGTAAATTTACTAAAAAGCATTGGTTTGTACACTTAAAGCAGGTGAATTTTATAGCATGTAAATTATACCTCAATAAAACTCAAAAAATCTATTGGACTCAGAAGGACTTTTTTCTGATAGTTGATAGAGAATGTTATAGAAAGAACACTTAATTGGGGAAAAAAGACACCTATGTCCGAGGCCCAATTCTACCCATAATTAACTGCATTTCTGAAGACAAAGCACTGATCTGCTGCTGGACTCAGTCCCCAGACTGTGAAGTGACCGATGGCCTCTGAGGTACAGCCCGTCCCTCACGCTGTGAGATTAGGTTAACTGGCTACTCACACTTCACTAGGAAGAGCAATGGCCTAACTCATGGACCTGGTTATTACTTCACACTAATCAAATGACACCGGAAGTTCGCTTCGGTTAATAGAGAATGAGCGACTCTGCCAATGTAAGTCAAGTCCAGGATGGCACGGAAAGCCGAGGCCATCTCCCAAACTCCCCAGGTAGCTGTCAGGAGGGGCTCTGCTTCCGGTGGCTGGCAGAAGGTGTCTGCCATCAGGCCAGGGAAGGCCAGGGTCCGGTCACTCCCCTAAGCTTCCCATTTCTCCCTCCCAAGTCGGGCCATAGGGTCACTTCGCTCACTTTGGACAACAGCCTGCGACCTGCAGCATAAACTCAGACCGCGCTGCCAGAGGCAAGAGAGCTGCCTCCGTCTCGGCAGCCTCATGCTGCTGGCAGATGACCGATGATGGGGAGCGAGCGGGACCATCCTGGGGGACCTCCCGCCTCTTGAAAGGGTCGAGGCGGGCAGCCCAGTGAAGGCTGCACCGTTCTGTACCCAGGTGCCCAGCGGGGCGACAGGAAGTGTCCGCACTGTGTACTGGGGAAGTCCCCAGGCAGCGCGGCCCCTGCACTCACCAGTAAGCCGCACCAGGTGGGCTGGGACCCTGCGGCCTCCACATGCAGTTGCGCAGGTTGTTGACTGCACAAGGACACCCGGCCTCGGGGTGGAGGTGGAGGTGAGAGCTGGAACCCCTCCCACGCTCTGCTTGCTAAGCTTAGTGTCCCCATGTAGGACGATGGCCATGCACGAAAGGGGATCTCTTTCTAATCTGTACAAATGCACCTAAATGGAACAGAAAAACTGCACAGGCCAGGGGCCGCCCTGCACGTCGCTGCCCCCCGCTCCATGTGGTCTGGACCCTCAGGGAGGGCTGCTCCGCCCTCCGGCTGCAGCCATGGTCCGATGGCCGAGCAGGGCCCACACGGCTCCTCAACCTCCTTCCGTCCCCACCCCACACCCAACGGCCCCGCCTGACGTCCTTCTCCCTGAGTCAGGCACGAAACCCTCACGTAAGTGTCCCCAACAAACTAAAGCCTCTCGGGTCCAGCCGGGATTCCTCATGCTGCGGAGGTGACACGGAACGAAGCCTGCCTGTGACCTGAGGATGGGTCCCACCGGATGCAAGTGCTGTGCCAGGCCGTCGCTCCATCAGGCCGTGTCACCCCCACGAGGGTCTCACAGGACAGCTCTGACTCTCTCTGTGTCACAGATGAGAAAACCGAGGCTCACGGACGTTGACTCGTTCCCCGAAGCCGCAGAAGCCCGGGCAGCGGCGGGGCTGTCCGACTCCCCCTGTCTCTTTCATTCCCCGGTACACGCTGCAGAATTCGCTTTGTCTCCCCTTCGTCGTCAAAACCCACCCGTGCACCGTCCCCTGCTCAGACGGTGCTCGCCCGTGACGACCTCGACAGCAAAACCGCGGGGAAGGGGCCTCTCCTGTCGTCTGTGCCTCAGCTCGCGAGTGGTCCCCGTCGGGGGCCGTCCTCGGCTTGTTTTTCGGCGTGCCTCTTTAAAATGGCTTCAAGTGATGCCAAACATAAAATCCTTTCAGGAGAAATTGTGGGAAACTCAATTTTCTTTTCCTAGTCTCTACGGATGACCAGCCAGGAGAGTTCCATATTTCTGATTTTGTCAAACATACAAAAAAAATACCTTCTCACTGCTTAGGCAGGAAAACATCGGTCTTATCTCATATCTCTTTTAGGTCATTAAAAACAAAAACTGAGGGGCCACAGTAACTCAAAATATTCTCCAAAATACAGCGACTTCGATTCATGAGTTCCCACCAACATCACACCCTGTGGAAACTCTTTAACCGAATGCCAGTGATAATCACATCTCCCATTTATCTATCATGACAATCTTTCAAGGACGGTTCCCTTGGCAGGTACAGAAGACTTAGCCAGAGCAGGCTGCATCGAACCGAGAACATGACCGAAGAAAGCCAAGACCAGGGACGCCATCTCACCAAGAGTGACCACCCTCTGTGCCAAGCTGGTGGCCAACATTTATCACGGAGCATGTCGCTTCCATGAGCACAAGCGACTTAAAAAGAGACACACGGCTTTTCTAAAGGAAAGAACTAATTATTTCCTTTACCGTAACAATCCAGCTGTGTCTTTTTACACCATGTTACTTCACGAACCCTTTGAAATAATTTGCGACTCTGTCGCTGCATCACTGAATCGGGGGGGGGCATAATTCTCCCAATTAAATATTTAAGTCAAAAAAGAAGAAGAAACATCTCATGACGTCCCGCGGCATCGTTCCCTAAACGCCGAAGCAGCTGAAGACTCGTGCTTGCCAAACGGGGAGCGCTAAACCCGAGGGCTGTCGCCACTGCCAACGAGCCGACAGATGTTCCTTCTGAGCACTGTTCCTCTCGGTGGCATTCTGAGGATATTATAAACTTCCTGACACAGTGTTTCCGTAAGGACGGGTTTAAAGATTATTTTGCTATAAAAAAAAAAAAAAATCCAACAAGCGTTTTTGAATAAACGTTGGCCTTTATGGAACAACAGATGCATTTTAGCAACATAAGGAAAAGGTGGGAACTGCAAAGGTGAGCATGTTCACACACGACCTTGGCCGTGACCCTTGCAGCCTCCCGAGTGTTTCTAATGCAGACCAGAGATTCCGAACCAGCAGCGATGTTGTCCCCAAAGGGACATTTAGCAATGTCTGAAGACATTTTTGGTCGTCACAACTGGGGTTGCTACTGGCATCTAGGGAGGAGGTCAGAGCTGCTGCTCGACAACCTGCAATGCACAGGACAGCCCCCACCACAGAATTATCCAGCCCCGAATGCCGGCAGTGTCGAGGTGGAAAGACTTTGGTTTGGACGGAAGATAATTTTATTGAGGTTCAGACCCCTGTGAATAAGACGTGTTTTCACATTTCCAGTGTGAAGTGCGTGCGTGCTCTTCAGGAACAGGAGCGCCGTACCGGGTACTCCATCTTGGGAAGAATAAAGGAGGGGAATGAACTTGACACAGTCAAGGGCTACGGAAGGGCTTCCGAGAGGATGTAGGCCTGTGATGGAAGTTGAGACAGAACTGGCCAAACTAAGGAGAGAGGTGAGGGCCAGGAGAAGCATGGGCGGCTCCACGCAGCTCTGCGTGGAGAGCAGGGGGAGGAAGGGCCAGCTCCTGCAGGCCCCTGGACAGATGCCACGCTTGGGCTTTGTCTGGTGAGTCGTGGCCACGAGGGTCATCACTCTGGTGCCTGGGTGGATAATAAATAGAAGAAGGAAACTTGACTATAAGGAAGCCAGGTCTGAGGTTACTCTGGGGGAGAAAGTGGGCACAGGTGGTGGGTGTGGAGAAAATGGATCACAAGCAAGAAACAGTGAGGAGGTAAAATCCTGATGAGTTTGCAAGTAGCAGGTGAAGAAAAGGAAGGTTCTAAAACGCCTTTCAATCTTCTGGCTTGGACGACTGGTGCTCCCTGTGGTTGAGCCCTCAGACTTCCTAGCCTGTGGGTCCCCTGACCTCCTAATCTCCAACGACCTTCCTCCTTTCCATCTTGGCCACCTACACAATAGTCGTGCCCTGTCATGGCCAGAAATTTCCATCAGAACTCTTGATTACAATCATTTATTCTTCGACTTCCTCCTGTGCTGCTTTTAGAATATCTGCTCCGGTTCTGATGCACCAAAACATCCAGCCCGTCTGACGTCACCTCTGTCTCACCATCCGCTGGCTCTCTGCCCATTTCGCTTTCCTCAGGTCTAGCTTAGAATCCTTGATCCACTGATGAAAACCATCCCCTTGATCATAAGCTCGATCCTTTCCACCTCTCTCTCATTGTCGATGCCTATCAAGACGCTCACCCCTACACAGGGTTTCTGTATCCTTCCTTACAGTTGCACGTGAATCTACAACTGTCTCAGAATTAAAGGTTTCATTGAAAAAACAGACCTTCATCCCAGATGACGCCAACTAGCTGGGGTGCCTACAACTGAACAACTTAAGTTATTGGACACACAATCAAGCTTATTCCTGATCACGACCCTTACACGGAACTTTCCTCATTCATCCTTTCTCTTTCCTCTGCTCATGCGTGTATTTTAATCATTGAATCGCATGTATGTGAAACGCATGTAGACGACAGGCTGACTCTGCCTTAGTCTCTGGCACAGGACAAGCCCAGCATATGTGGAGGAAGCTATAACCTACTCAGTCTTCGAAGGATCCCAATCTGTCTTCTGCTTCCACCATCCAAGGATGCTCCTGTCAGCAAGGTCACTGAAGTCTTCACGTTCCAAATCCAAAGGAAGTGAATATTACTTGACCTCTCATTAGCATCTGAAAATTCTTCTCTCCTGGCTGCTGTGAGTCCTCTGTGATAGGATATGAAAGTCTCGGCGTATATAAATGTGGAAGCTTATCCACTCATGTTTTTCTGGTTGTTTTGTGCTGCATTAGAAGGGAGAAACATGAATGCTTCTCCTCACCTCCTGGGGAAGTTGGAAGTCTGGGCTCCTTGTCCTCCATGGAAAGGCAAATAATACCTTCATTTGCTCTGCTTTTGAGTTTAAAGGGCCGTGAAGAGTAAGAAGAAAGCAGGGTTTGGGGTGTTGGCTGCATAAAGAAGGTGTGGGATGAGGACGCACAGGCAACTGGTAGGAGAGCGTGGGAGCGGTCCGGAGGTGGAACCTGCTGGGAAGGCAGGAGCCGATATCTGGGAAACTGCTGAGAAGCGGGGGCTGTAACCCAGGACACGACGCGCGAGTGGACTCATTTGGAGATGGGATCTTTATGCAGGTGATGAAGTCAAAAAGGAGATCGTTAGTGTAAGCTCTTATCCAACACAACTGATGGTGTCCCACGAAAGGAGGAAGCCTGGGCGCTGAGAGATGCAGAGGGAAAATGAGGTGAAGAGATACACAGGAGAAGATGGCCATTCCGAGGCCAGGGTGAGCGCCCTGGAACAGAATCTACCTGCAGGACCCCAAGAAGGAGCCCATCCTGTCAACACCTCGATTTTGGACTTCTGGCTCCGGAACCACGAGACGATAAACCTCTGTTGTTTTAATCACCTAGTGTGGCACTCCATTACAGCAGCCCTAGCAAATTAATACAGATACCACTTGCAGGTCACGACCCTAGGGGGAAATGTGGGTGAACTTCTTGGCCCATTTCCCTCCCTGCTGGTCTGGGGATGACTAGATCCAGAACCACTGTTGGTCCAGAGGCAGAAGCCACGTGTTGAGTTGGCAGAGCCAATGCCACTGTTGACAGAGCACACTAGCTGCTCCCTCTGGACTTTACAGAAAGGAGTCTATCTTTTCTAAGCCATTATGTTGGGTTTGTTCGTTACAGGAGCTTAACCTAGAGCCTAACTGATGCATCGTGCATACAGGCCATGGCTAGCTAGTCTGTAGACAGACTCACAAGTGGCTTATCGAAAGAGCTTGGCAATGAATTATACTTGACCTGTCATCGGTTATTGCAAATCGTATCTACAGAATTTAAGGTGCACCCTGTCACCCATCTCTGCCTCCTAAACCTCCAATTTAGTTGATCACATCGACGCTAACCTGGTCTTCATGGGCAGCCTCACATCTCTTCCCATTTGCAGACCACTCGAAACATCCCTTCCAAAACATTTCCTTCGCATCTCCTCAACCACGATGTTCCCTTTATTACACTATAATCTGCTTTTCAAGTTCGAAATGCTTTCTGGAACACAAGTCTGCCACGACACTGTTCTTTTCAACCCAGGCACAACCGGGTGTGACTCAACCATCATCATCACAGGCAAAGCACTTTTCCCAAGTCCTCGTCTACTCTGCGCATCCATCCTTTGTTCTGGAGTAAAATCCCTGCTGAAATTAAAGGGACTTCTTCCTGTGATAGAATTCAGACAATGAGATTTGGCGAGACAATTTTGGCCCTTTTTTAAATGTCAACATTAAAACGCAGATTCATTGTTAATTGATACCTATATGTCTGATAAAAGGCTATACATATTTATATATAAAGGCTACACATACAATGCTAATTAAATATATATATTAAATTCTATCTTATTTCAAGAAAATTCCATGGCAAAAATTTTATCTAAGCTGGAATATCTTGAATGAAAATTTTGAACATCAAACACAGGTTGCTTCAGAGTTTCCATTATGATCCATTCCGCTGTTCCTGACCCTTTTTCTCATGCAGATAGTCTATAAAAGTTCAAATAGGGGATCCATTCTACATTCCGGATAAAAATCAAAAATCACTGAAGCATTTGTCTACAAGTGCAAATGAATCAGTCAGTCTCACATTCTTTTCTACGCTAGAATGAAGGGCGATGTGGATACATTTGAATCATTCGACAATGACATAACTTACCTTCTCTATGATCTACTTGGACTTGCAAAATTTTAGTGGCTCAATAGACTAAGCAGAAGATAAAATCAGAGAAAATTGTCTTTCTTTCACTGGCTCTGTTAGACAAAGAGTGTGCGACCTTGAGAAAAAAAAAATCCTTTTCTGACTTTGCTTCCTCATTTGCAAAACAGAGAAAGCAATGTCCCACTAATTTACTAATAAATTATCTCATTACTGAGTGTAAACACTGTTATTGTTTAGCATTCATTTCTGCAATCTGTCAGGACATTTTGAAATTTCTGCATGAAGTACACAACTTAATGCAGTCTTTCTCCACCCTCTCATGTCGGATGAGGCAAGGTAGAATGGTGAACACATGGGTGATGTAAATTAAATGCCTTTTAATTCATTTTCAAATGTATAAATGGAAATGTAATTAAGCTTCTCAAAAGCCTTCCAAATAAACTTCCCTTAAAGAAGAAATAGAAAAGGAGGTTGTAACTGATCAAAACAGTGCATCAGATTCCTCAGCACTGGAGACAAGGGCAGACTGGGGTACCAGAGGACCGATGCAGTGCAATCCAAAGACTTTACAGGATGGAGGGAGGGGAAGCAGAAGTGTGACTCAGACGCTCATCAGCAACGAGAAACAAACTCCACACCTGAAGTCATGGGCCCGGACTGACAACAGGTGTAGGTGACCTCTCATGCTCATTCTCTCTCATCTGTGTACAATTAAATATATCTACAGGCCGTTTTTAATAGCGAAGAGCCAAGATGTCAAAAGGGAGAGAGAAACAGATCTGCAGACCCCTAAAAAAGATTTCCTTCTGCTACATGTACATGTAGCTACCAAGACTATCAGAGGATCCACAGCAAATAACAACCACTCGAGAAGTCTGTATTGCTCATTGACTAAATTCCAGTTCCTGGCCAAATAAAGGCAGGGGAGGGACAGCTTAGTAGATCAAGGACAACATAAGCAAAAATACTCAATATCTCGTATATTTTTATTGTCAGGTTTATTGTTTGCAAACTAGTTAGTAAACTCCAAAAAAAAAGTGCTTTGTATTTGTTCCAAAATTGTTCAGCTTTTAGGAAAGTCAAGCTAAAGCAAAACTATATTTATTTCTTAAATTCCACGTCCTTTGAAATCAACCGTATGGAAAGTGGCTGCTCTGTTAGGGTCACTGATGTCCCCAAAACGCACCCATCACAGAAACCGGCATTTTTATCCTTCTTAACATGTGTGTATGCTCCAACAATCAACGGCCTGGACACAGAGAAGGAGTCCACTTTGAATCGATTGTGAGATTCACTCTTATATGTCAACGGAGATGAATTTACCAAGATGTAAGTTTCTTCTCTCAAAGATTATATGTCTTTATCCAAACAAACAAAAAAAAATCCTAAATTTCCATTAAAGAGTCAGTATTTTGTGATCAACCATCACCTGCATTCTGTTTCAATTATCTGCTCTTTTTTTTCAACATGATCAATTATAAATATGTTATGAAGTCTTACTCCACCACATTATTTTTTGAAAAGATAGTTTACAGTTTACTCTGCCCATGAAATAACATATCACAGTGCGGGATAATCGATTTTTTTTTTTTTTTGGCTCATTGTCTTTCAAACAAAGACAGCAAAGATCTGAAATGTTCTGTTGTGAAAAGAAGGTTTTAAAATCCAAAATACACATAAAATAATGACTAGGAATAGAGCAGAATTAAAGCATAACATAAAATTCCTGTAATAAAAACAGCCTCTGAATCACAGATGAGCATGAACTGAAAAATCTATTGCTTTTTCCTGGAGACGTTTCTCAGGATAGTGCCAGACGACCATTCATCAGAGAAACTTATCAGAAATAGTGGAAAATAATTCATCTCAGGGAGAAACATTTCATTATTAGGCATGATGAAAAGCCATTTTATTCTAGGCATTCTAATCAAGTTCTCTCGGGCTCTGTGAAAGCTCTTAGTAAATGGTATCCACGAGCATGCACGCGAAACATGAAACATCAGAGCAGGTCATGATTTTAACAATAACATAATTGATAACTTATACAATTTAAATATAACTTTCTACCAAGCTTGTCACAATTCTCAAAGTTGAAGTTTCAATTAAAGTGTGAAAAATTATTGTTTAAATGAAATACACCAAGATGATAACAGTGGTTAACTTACGGGGGGTCTGATTAAGGATAATTTTTATTTTATTCTCTATAGCTTCCAAATTTTCTGCAATATATTAACATTTTATAATAAAAAATTTCAATATCATATTTAATTTTTCCAAACTTACTAATATTCTTACTACCTACAGAGTGTTTCCCTAAACATGGCACTAGATCTGTATGAGTCAAAGTCTTCAATAAGATTATGAAGTCTACAAAAGCAAGCAGAATATCACAAAAATTACTTTCAAGTCCCTGTGTCATAAGCCAAAGGAATGCATCATATTAAAACTCTGTGGATGAGCTTTAATAGCTATAAAAACATCCTCTTCCAGAAAAACACACCCCAAACCAAAAACAGCAGTTGTTTCCATAGAAATAGGAAGGAAAGTAGATTTTACTTTATATTTTACACGTATCTGGGATTTTTTTTTTTAGTTTTTCTGCATTGCTTTCATTTATGTATTTTTTCTATTTGAGAAAAAAAAAAACCTTTGTTTTCCTTGAAAAAGTTTGACTTTTTAATAAAAATCCTACATGACTCATAAATGTATACATATTCTGATTGCGCAGTAGGAACCGATGTAGAAAAAATTAATCTTTGAAACACTGCAAAGAGAAAAAAATTTAAGAAGCCGCTGAGCTCACGAGTATGGGGTTTCTTCTTAGGGTGATAAAAGCGTTCTAAACTTACAACGTGGTGATGACGGTTGCACAGCCTCCTGAATATACTAAAACTCACCAAACTGTACAGTTTAAAACAGTAAATTTTATTACATACAAATTATATCTCAAAAGAAAAAACAGAAGACAGGGAGGAAGGATTACGAGGAAGGACTGAGTTATCTGGGGACCTTCTCCCATAATCACAGTGTCTCTTCCCAGCCAAAACGTGGAAGATTAGCGACAGGCGTGGGAGGCTCGGGACACCAAGCAGAGGCCATCGTATTCTCAAGGCCATCTCACCCATGTTAAAAATCGAACTTCGTTGCACAAGGAGATCGCATGGGTCATACTAAGGGGAGACTCTCGCTGAAGACAATTCACCTCGTCAGGACAGGAAACATCCTCACTCAGTCTCAGACTTTTGTGCCATTAGCCCTACGGAGTATGTGCCTTCGGTGTGGTCACCCCAAGCCTTTCATCACCCTCTGTGGCCATGTCGATGCCTGTTACCAGCTGACTTTTGCTGAATAGTTACCCATCTCCAAATTCAGTGGCTTAAAACAACAACCATTTATGTAGCTCACGATTCTGTGGGTCAGCCATTTGGGCTAAAACTCAGCTGGGCTCATCCAGTGTCCACATCCAGCATCCATGTCCAGCTGCCAGTCAGCAGGTTGGCTGCCTGTAAGCTGGGGTGATCGGTGACTGAGCCATATATCTCTCTTCACCCAGCAGGCTGGCCCAGGCTTATTCACACAGCTTCCAAAAGTGAAGCGTGCAAGGCCTCTTGAGCAAGACCCTGAATTAGCACAGGCCACTCAACTACATCTAATGGTCAAACTGAGCCGCAAGCCCAGCCCAGATCCCAGTAGTGGGCAAACAGATTCCACCTCTCAGTGGTAGGACCTGTGGCGTCACCTCAAGAGATGGAGGACACAGGGAGAGAAATAAGTGTGGCCACTCTGAAAATAACCCACCACACAGCCCTAGCGACAAAGACTCCAAAATTGTAAACACAAGGAAATAAATATTTGAGGGCTCTCACCTCACAGGCTAATCTTCCCAGAGGGACAAAAGGTCCATGATGCTTTCATGACTTCAAAGGCATGTATTATAAAGAGTGGTCACAGAGAAAACATCACTGAGTGAGTTGAAGGTGACTGCATCCCTCGTCTCTACACCCTTTCTCTATGCAGCTCTCCAGTTATATTTTAGGCAAGCAGAGGGGGTTTCATTCAGCAGGCGGGGGACTGCAGCCCTTGTATGACCTTGGATGTGGGTTGCTGTGGGAGGTCAAGGGATGGTCACTGGACACTCAGGCATCTCAATGATTCTGAGTCACGGGACGGTGCTGGGTTTGGGGTTCTTAGAATAAAAGGCTATTTACGTGCTTGAGTTCACCCCTATCCCTGGAAGAAGAAATGATCATCTCCATATGTCAATTCATATGTTTCCCCAGATCCGTTTCATGTGGCTTCATTTTATAGGGTGAGGGCGAGGGCGAGTAGCTGGGAAAGCAAAGCAATATTCTCAAAACAGAGAAGAATTGGCCAGAAGTTCCCAAACAGCAATGCACAATGGAATCGGTCAGTCAACTTATTAAAAACACTACTTCTTCAGCTCCACTCCCAGACATTATGATTCAATAAGTTTAGGGTTTTAGTGTGAAAACCTGTCATTTTAGCAACTGTCCCAGTTAGGGCAACTTTGGTTTTATTATGTGAGAAGTGGGGATAACTGTATCTGCTCCATTTGGCTACAAGGGATGTACCAAGAGGCATGGATGGATGCAGCATGTTGGCTCAAGGTGCACTGAAGCGGATCTTGTAAGCCATGCTCATCAGAGGGGAAAAGGCTGAGTAGGAGAGCTTCTCCCGGCACATTCCTGCCTTACCGTCCAGGATCTCTATTTTTTCTTGCCATCTACTGATCAGTCATTAAAATCTAGCACCATCACATTACCCCAGGTAAACTGCAGGATTGCACACAGGTACAAGTTATAAAGACCCCATAAAAGACTACGTATGATATAAGTGTGTTTGTTCTCAGGTAAGCAGCCCAGCACCGGCATAAGGGGCCCTGCTTTTCCCACCTCGCCGCTGAGGCGTTACTCAAGTTCACGGTGCAGAGGACCGGGTTTCCAGCCATCACATCCCAGACGGAACACTGGAGGAAGGGAAGGAGAAGCAGGTGGCTCCTCCCTTTGAAGAAACCTCCTGGAGTTTGAACGTTTCGCTTCCAATCACATCCCACCCATCAGAAATTAGTCGCATGGAAAAAAAGTCACTGGAAAGGGTGACTGGAAGATACAGTCTGTATTCTGGGCTCAGATGGGAGCTGCATTTCTATGGAAGAAGGAGAAACAGACATTGTAGGATAAGAAGAAATCCCTGCCATAACCTGGCCACATCAGAACATCGACCTACGCTTACAGTCTACAAAATGTTTTGTGCACGAGGTAGTCACTGTGGAATTATTCATCATTATAGTAACGTTTTAGAAACATATTAGTTAGCCAACAATGGGAAATCGTTAAGTCGACTACAGTACATCAATTTAATAAAGTAATATTGAACCATCGGAAAGGTTGGTTAGCAAGATCACAGAATCGTTTTCAGCTTGAATTTGTGTCTCGCTTCTTCCAACGTTCTCTCTTAAATACCCACGAAGCACAGAAACTCATAATACTAAAAGTTAAATCTGAGAGGCTAACTGAATCCTCAGTCTTGGAGGAAATAACAAGAAGGTGCGAAAGCGTTTAAGATAAATCCACCTTGGCTTCAGTTCAAATCAACCTCGAACTCCACTTTATGAAACAACTTACTCCTAAAAATAAAAGCAAAAGAAGGAAACATTTTTCAGCCCCCAAACATCTGTCCAAAGACATTGAACTAATTATAATTAGCATTCCAGCCCATAACCCCCGGCCACCCTTGAAGCACTGAGAGATGAGCGCTTTACTGCCCACCAACGTTCCTATGCTCTCTCGTCATTGTCAACCTATATCTGAACCGGATTCAAATCCCAGGAAACAACTTGGCAGGAAGTAGGGGCAGGGGATGCACGCAGAATCTTGGTGCTCCCTGGCTGATGTCATGAAGGTAAAGCTTTACAGGTGGACACAGAGACAGAGAGAGTCCTGACAGCAGCACAAGCCAAGAACGGTAGCTGTTCATGTCCTTCATTGGGTCTAAAAATCAAGTAACACAGGGAGGTGTCTCTCGGGAAAGCAAAAGCACATGAGCTGAAAGCCTTAGAAACCGAGGACCCAAACAGAAGCCCTGCACGTCCACACCACCCCCTTTCGAGTGGAGATTCGAGGGGGGAATCCATTCATCTCACAAGTGACCAGAGAGAAGACTTAAGCCTCTCCCCTACCCGCCGCCCCTTGCCTTCTCCTCACAAGCCCTGTGTTGGAACCGCGCTTCCTTGTCTGATGATGAGCATCGAGGAGAACACCACTTCAAACCCAGAAAGGCTGATGAAGGAGATATTGGATGAGTCTCCCGCATTAGTCGGATGAACCGCGCAGTCATTATTTGGCAGCGTCAGTGGAATGCCATAAGATCTGGCTATTTTGAAACACCTGCGGAATATCCATAAAGCAAAAATGACCCCGAGATGAGAAAACCAGAGCACTGAGGAGGGCCACAAAGAGATTCGAGACACTACGGCAGAGTTGACGGTGATAATAAATGGAGATGGCTGAGGAGGGCCGCAAAGAGATTCGAGACACTACGGCAGAGTTGACGGTGCAAACGCTGCTGTTACTGCAGAAAGCAGACGCAGAGATGAGGGGCTAACGCTGGACCCATCTCTCAAAACGAAAGCATCCCCTCCACCCCCCCAAAAAGACACACTTGGAGAAAAGAGCGAGAACTGTACAGGACTCACGTTTTTTCGAAAATAACTATAAAACATCACAGGGAAAAGAAGACTTAAACGAAAACAGATTTTCCATTTTTCTGAATCGGAGGACTTAGTAATAGGAAGGAGACGAGTCTCCCTCTGTTGGCAGGGATGGAAAACGCTGCCACGTCTCTTAGGAGGCGGTAGGGAGCATATCGCCTGTCGTTCCCCAACTTTTCTCTTTTTTCATCATCTTCCCCTGAGGGAACCTTTTTAGGTGTTTTAGACACTTTCTCCCTAACCGCCCTCCTCAACGAAATTTGAATCCTACAGGTATGCTGATATCTGCTTACGTCCTGCATGTATATAAAACTGTGCTCTTTACACAGAAGCCACAAGATGTTTCCATCCACTTCCACTAAAATGCCGTTATAGGCTCATGGATTTTCATACATGCGCTCTGTAGAAATCAACTAAAATAATTTTATGCTCAAATTGTTATGACTTTGGCCAATGGGGGCACTTCCTAGCTTAATCCTATGTCCTTTTGTCCATTAATCTGAGAAACCTTCCTTGTTCTCTGGCATCACAAGCTGTTGAATCTCAAGGTGTACCCTTCCTGACCAGAAATAAGCCATTTCTCTAAGGAGCCCCGTCTCTTCACAGCGGTGAATGGTATTAAAAGCTAAGATCTGCGTGTGAGGGGTGCTCGTTACAACTGAGGTGATATTGCCTCTGGGCCCTTTCGGTGGGCAGAAACAGAAAACGTAATTTTTAAATTATGAATATATATTTTCAATATAATTTTACCATATGTTCTTAGCTTTATGCTACAACATATATAAAATAAATTTTAAGTGATACTATTATTGTTACTAATAATAAAACCATTGAATGAAGTTTAAAATTCTTATAGTTCTTATCATTAGATACATATTAAAGATTTACATTCAATATTTTATATTAAAGTCACCTGAAATAAATCCTTCCTCTTTTATCTTACCAATTGGACATACAATTATATCAATTTCAATTTGCTTCAAAATTTACTAATACTTATATGAGTCAAAGTTAAAATAATGTAGAAAGGAACACACTGAAATGTCTCAATAGGTAACTATTTCGCCAGTTTCTTATTTATTCTTCCACTGTTTATTTTATGCATATGTACTTAAGAAATACATCTTCCTCTTGCAGAGTTAACTTTACTAGTTAGCAGAGTTTCCATTTTATATTAGAGATAAGTTAGCATCTTATAAAACCTGTACGAGATATCTTTTCTATAGCTACACATCGTTTTTTTTCAGTGATCATATACTACTTTTGACCTTAAAATACACTTAAAAAAATATTTTTAAAAAATTAACAGACATGTTTTAACCCTAACTTTGTTTATGCTCTAGGCAGCATGTGGTGTTTTCCTCGCTTTTGGAAACATTCTCTTTTTTCGCTTTCATGAAAAACACCTCTTGATTTTCGTGCCACCTAATTATCAGGGGCTTTTGAAATCCCTGTGTCTCTTCACCATCTCATAAATATTTGTGCTTCCCAGGATCTGTACGCCCACTTGCCGGACGAATGAATCGTTCTCCTGGTCTGAACCTCCAACTATATGTTAATGAATCTAAATTCTATAACTTGGCCCATGACCTAACTCCTGAACCCGACACATATCGAACTGCTCATAGGCTGTCTCCACTTCGCGCGCACAGGCACTGAACATCCAACGTCCTCCAGACCGAGCTCGCCGTCTCTCCCCCTCCTCTCCCCCCACCCGCCCTCCAGTCTCCTTGTGCCGACCTTAGTGCCCAGGCACCCTCCTGCCATCACCTCTTCTCTTACCCATCTCCAGGGCTAACCAGCCCCATATGCTCTCAGTTCTACCTGCTACAGAGCACCCCAGCCCATCCACGCCTCCTGGTCCAGTCCCTCCCCTGGGTCACCGAGTGTCCAGCCTCCTCCCTGGACTCCCAGCTGCCAGTTCCATCCCCTCCTACTCATTCTCCGCACCGTACTCAGAACCATCATTTTAAAACACAAATCAATTATCGACATTTCTCCGGGTAAAACCCAACAACATCTTATCCTTACATGAAGTCCGAAATGTACCTATTGACACTCAAACTAATTTACCTACTTATAAAACTTACGGTGCATTTACCAGGTCCCTCCACTAACTTCAGCTTTGCTAAACTTTTTCATTTCTGGATTCCAAATATTTTCTAGTGCCTTTATATGTGTGTTGTTTCCTCTAGCTAGAATATAATTGTTCTTCTCTATTCCTCTTCCAAGTGGTTGGTGCGTATTCATTCTGCAGCCTGTGAGCTACACATCGTGAATGTAACATCAAATGCTTCCATACCAAGTATAGGGACTGGCATGAAGTAGACCGTTAATAAATCTTAGCTAAGAATATTATTTAAGGAATTCATGCAAATTCCATTTGATTTGATTCATATCCTACTCCTCCCATGGGTGAGGCTGAAAACATGACTTTCTAACATGCAGAGTCACGTAGAGGTGAGTGGGAGCTAACGTATTCTGAACGATACGGCTGGATTCCAAACCATGGTAGACACTGCCCCTTCTTAATTAAATGCTGTAAATTACGCTTTGTCTCAACCTTGAAACATCCCTCTCCACAATGACAAGACCCCAAAAGGAAGCATAGCCTTTTATTTTACTTCGAGTTAGTAGAGAATCATTTTATGACATCTGTTTGAGATACGGGCCCGTCTCTGCAGGAACGCTCTCTGCGAGGCTAAGATTACAGGAGAGCCATGTCATGAATACAGAGCAAATGTGTTTCTGCAGAGCGAGGGATAATTAGCAATTGATAAAGCTGTGCTAAGAACTGGAAATAAATGGATTTATGTTGGAAAGGAAACCAGCACATGTAAGACTATGTGCTGCTGAGGAAAAAAACAAATAACTACAAAGTAATGATTGCTTTGCCAGAAGCTAAAAGTTCTACAAAACCTCTGAAACAAAAATTTTTGAATAATCAAAGCCATTAAAATTTTAACCTCACTAGCTGTTTTATTAATTCACGAGTCTAATAATTTTTACTAAAAATAAAAAATACCAAACCCTCGCCATGCCACGGCGAGCGGCAACGCAGAGAGAGAAGCAGCATGAAATAGAGAAGGGACCCAGACACCGCCTGGCTGTTCCCCCGGGAACACCTCAGGGCAGCGAGACTTTCTCCCTTCTTTGCAACTGTAGACAAGGAACGTTCTCACCCTCAAAAATCTACGTGATTCAAAATAAAAATCTCCTCTTGGTGACCAATTAATTTCACTATGATTATTGAAATTAGAATCCAGATATTTATCTTTTTCTGTTTTCACATGCAAGGGATAACAATGACCCCCCACTCATTTCTTCCTTGCTAGGAAAGCAGAAACCCGGTCTGCTAAACCCCAGCTGAGGGGTCAAGCCGTGGGCCCGGGAGCAGCTAGAAACTGTCCCTTCAGCTCCGCAATGGTGCAATTAACCCAGACAAGATGTTCCCTCAGAGATCAGAACAGAGAGGTGTAGTTGAAGTCAAAATCAGAGGCAACACAGCCACAGGGCGAAAGGCTCGGGAGAAAAGGAAGCAGAGATAGGGGAGATTACCTGAGCAACAGGTGTGAGGCCCCGGGGGCTGTCGTACAGACCACCCAGGGCTTTGGCTGTGGGAAGAACAGCCGTTGAGAGCACTAGCGCCGCTCAAAGAGTTGCTGGGTAAAGGCAGAGAAGAGACGGATGGGTGGGTGGATGACAGACAAGTCAGACATGTAGGTATCGTGCTACTGAATCTCTGGAACATTCTTTTGCTGCAATCTCACTGGGAGGGATCTCCAGGTGCCTGATACCAAAGTAAGGGTCATTGTTCCGGCATCTCTGACCGCACGGCACTAATGCTGAGGTCCCTCCTCTCCTTCTCCCAGAGCATATTTTCATGGTCATAAAGACCACCTCGTTTGGCGTCTATTTAACGGAGTTGAACATGGACGTGGAGAAGCAAAGTAAAGCTCTCAGGCTGTGGCCTCTTTCCTGAGGTTGCATTCATTGAGAGGTGTCAGCCTCTTCAACAACTTCCTATGCGTGTAGATCTTTTTTGACTAACATCATGCTTGCATGTCCTTGGAAAAAATCTAAGTTAATCTGGTGGCTGGTCAAAATCACTAAGACATCAATCAGTAAACGGACAAAGGTCATAAAGAGACATTTTCAAAAGAGAAGAAACGAATCTTGTTAACGATTGTGTGTGTGTGTGAAAGAGAGAGAGAGAGAGAGAGACAGAGAGAGATTTTTCTCTCTCGAAGTAACCTCTAATTATAACATG
>NW_006438869.1:699215-703957 GCF_000325575.1 Pteropus alecto
AACGCTCATACACGAATACAAAGGAGAAGACAGCTCAGTGACGATTCATATCAGGTAAAAAAAAATTAATTAATTAATTAATTAATTAAAAAAGCTATCACGGTACCCCAACAAGAGAAAGAGGGTTAAGAATAAATTATCTATGAAAGAAGGAAAACGTCTGGTTGGTACGAAGGGAAAATCATCCCACCAAATGGCCAAATGTAATTCAGAGCTTGTTTCCCCTGCAGCTATAAATACAAATCTAACATAAACAAAAATGTAGTTGTACCCTAAGAAACTGCTGTCTGTTTTGGTAGGTCGAGAACAGCTTCATATGGGCGATCTGAAATGGTTAACCAAGTACGTTAACATATAAGATGTATATACCTCCTCTGAGAGTGAGAACTGAGTTCCTTCAAGTCAATCATTTTGTTACGGCTCTAAAGTCCCGAATGTAAAGACGACCTATAAGCATCAGTGTTGGTTCGCCTCGCTCCCTCAAACAAGTAAGGCAGGGCAGTAGGACATCTTAAGTGAGTGACCCCTATCTGAGTGGCCCACTGGCTGGTGATTCCTCTGCTCAGTATGGAGGTTACCTGGCTCCTTCCCTCTCCCCCGATCTCCCCCACACCCGCCTTCCAGACCCCACAGCCTGGAACCCACAGATCCCACCAGAGCACGAAGTCCTTCCACATGCAGAAAAGGAAGCAAACTGAGCATGCCCAGTTTGGGTGCTCAGAGCGCAAACTCGGGCACCAGGCTGCGGGGGTTTAAGCTCCAACTTTGCTTCTTCCCAGCGAGTCCGCTTCCTCCTCTGAGCAGCCACAGAGATGCCCGCCTGGGAGGGGTAAGCGGGTCCTGATCGAGTTAGCACACAAAGTGCCTGAGACATGAAGACACTGAGTTAATGCTGGCTGTCACTGAGGCTCTGATCTTTCGTGTGGACATATGCAATTCCATAGAAAAAAAAAAAAAAAGCTGTGCACACATAAAAATAGATATAAAAATATGCCCAGAGTACAGTTATTTATACTAATGTGTTCACACCTTTGGGTAAAAGTGTGTAGAGTAAGCAAAAATTTTAAAGATCAAATACAGCGAAGCAACCACAGCAAATACGGACATTTGTCTGGTTTCATCTCAAGACAATCCCCAGGGACACTGGCGTGTCTCTCTGTCTCTGTCTCTGTCTCTGTCTCTGTCTCTCTCTCTCTCCATTATAAAGGCGACTGTCAAAACTAATCTGCAGCACAGGGGTGGTGTTGACAGCTTCATCTCTGTAAATGCGATTACTGTGTTTGGGTTTTGTTTTTTAACGCTGCAAAGCTGGGCCCATCTTCTCCATCCAGGCTCCTGGGGCGGGGGAGGGGATCTTCTGGGGAGGAGCACGTCTCCTCGTCGATAGAAATTCAATTTGCTGCACAAGAACAGAGGCCGTAAGCTCCGCTCCACCTCGCTCCGCTGCTGTTTCACGACCATCACATGAGCCTCACGTGAAATGGTAGAAAGCGCTTCATGGTTAATCGTTGGAGATTAAGTCTTTTTCACATGCCTGAGCTGCCGGGCCCTGCCCGCCAGGAGAAACGTCCGTCCCAGCCTCCCAAGGCTGTGAATGCCAAGGACAACGAAAAGTTTCC
The DNA here is from genome assembly GCF_000325575.1 of Pteropus alecto. Classification (NCBI taxonomy): domain Eukaryota; kingdom Metazoa; phylum Chordata; class Mammalia; order Chiroptera; family Pteropodidae; genus Pteropus; species Pteropus alecto. The sequence goes on from NW_006438869.1 coordinate 700,835, forward strand.
TTGTCCGAAGCAGGTGCGGTCCCCGGAGCCTGCACAGGGCGGCGCTGGGCGGCATTTGGTTTGGCGAAGGGGTGATGTGGATGCAGGAATGTGTGTTGCTCGGGAGCCCAAGAGTCTGGCTGAGCCAGTGGCCTCCCCAAGTGTCCTTCCCTGTGGCCAGGAGGAGACCCTCGGTCACCACACTTGTGACATGAAACAAGCAGACATGGCCTCACGTGAGACATACCCCCACACGGCCACGAGATGCGGCTTAGAGCCATTCACAGCAGTGCCCGCGCTCTGTGCCCACAGAAATGTGTCTGCTGTGCCTCTAAATAAGACCGGAGGACACAGGCAGGAGGAGGAATAACTGCTTTCAATCTGGAACAGAGTCAACGTTGACAGAAAAAGAATCCGCACCACGTCCCAGCGGGATGTTGACAATGTGGACGACATCACGGGGCCAGACCTCGAGCCACCGACGAAGAGGCCTCATGGAAGAGGAGCGACGGGCAAGGACCCGCATGCCGTTGCGACAGCCCATGCGGCCGAGTCGGGTGTCGGGGACAGAGACCCTGAGTTCAGATCTCTGCGCCGAGTCTCTGACGTTGGCGGGCACCCCTCTCAACTGAGTCTCCTCTTTATAGGAAGGGGTTTGCGATGCCTGAGATGACACGGGGAAGCCATCCAGGAGGAACCCGTGAACGAATCTAGAATAAAGCCGTCATTTAATTTTCCTCTTCTCCCTCTTGTTTTAGTTACACGTTATCTGAATATCTTTTCGTGGCGACTCTAAAGATCAGAGTCTGCACCCTCGACTTTAAAGTCTAGCAAGAGTTCAGAGTTTTGCCATTGTCCGAACACTGTTACAACACATTGGCACCATTTCATCCTCACGTCTTTTGAATGATTGTTGATTTTGTCAGGCAATGTTCATTTATGTCGATTGCTTCTGCTGCTCTTCATTTCTTACTGTACGTGTGATTCCAGTGGGATGATCCTTTGCCTTGAATTTCTTTAGTCATGGTCTGCTAGTGACAAAACACGTTTTTATTTATCTAAAACTGTCTTTATTTCACGCTGACTTTTAAAAGACATTTTCACAAGACACAGAAATCTGAGTTGGTCTTTATTTTCTTTCAGCACGTTAAAGATGTCATTCTATTGTCATCTAAATCTTGGCCTATTCGTCGAGAACTCGGTTGTGTTCTTTTTGCTCCTCTGAGAGTGAGTGTCTTATTTTTTCCTCTGGATGCTTTCAAGGGTTTTCTCTCTGTCATTTGTTTTTTTGTGATTTCACTTAGAATTTATTCAGACTGAGAATCACAGAACTTCTTGAACATGGGGCCGAATGTGTTTCATCTGTCATTTTCCTCTTGAAATATTGCTTGTGTCCCTTTCACTCTCCTAGGACAATTATATATTTACTAGTGCTTTTCACTGCATTTCATATGTTTTTCTTTCTTTATTACATTCTACTGCATTATTACATTATTACTGCCTTTCTATGCTCCAGCCCAGATATTTCCTACTCTTTAGTTTATTAATTCTTCTGATTGGTCAAATTTGCTATTAAACTCATCTGATGAGTTTCTAACTATATATTGAATATTTCTGTTCTAGAGTTTCCACCTGATTCTATTTTAGAGATTTCAGGTTTTGATAACATTCCCCTCTGTCATCTATTTTCTGGAACATAGCATGTTGGGAGACGCATCCTCTCATGGGCTCTGAGCATCACTTGTGGTTCTTGCTGGGGATGCCGAGAAGGAAGAGACCTAGTAACTCTTTCCTTAGGCCATTTCTCAAGATGGTTTTCAGCCAGCAATCCTATGGGATGATATGACGTCTCTCTCTAGGGCAAGGAGCACGCTTTCCTACAGCTTGCTATAAAACCAGAAGAGCCCCTGGTCAGTGGCCCTCTGCTGTGATGCGAACCACTGTGTGTGTAGCATCACCTGAGCCGTATCACATTGCCCCTGTGGAACACAGGGCAAAGATGTCAGTGCTCATGTGGTTTGCTGAGCCCAGAGTAATGAAGTCCTTTCTCTGATCCAGGAATCTCTTGTCTTCTGCCGGCATTCATGGAACAGCAACAGATCAATGTATTATCTTGTAAGGAAAAGTCAAATTCTAGACCAGACAATCGAGCAATTTTTTTCTTTTATTGTACATGTATAAAAACTCTATCTATGGGTCTATTTCCACTGTCTTTTTTTCTAGGTCATGTTCCTTGCTATGTCTGATAATTTTTTATTGAAAGTCAGACATTATCTATTAAAAATAAAGACTCTAGAGCATAGTATCTCCCTCCAAGGAAGATTCTCCCTATATTCTGGTAGGCAGTCTGTATTGAAGCAGGCACCGTCACTCAACCAGATGCTAAGCTGATTGGAGGCGTGGCTGAGGTTTTATAAGTCTCTGCCAATCGCATTCTCTCTAATCCTAGGATGTTGCTTTCCATGGGTCCCACATGCAAACCTGGGGCATTTACCGTTTGCTGGGGCCTCTCCCCCTTGGTAGGTCCCGACCTCCGATTTCTGTCGCTGATTTTAATAGCTTCTACTCGGCTCCTTAACAGCAAGCCTAGTACAACTTAACAACTGGGCAAATACCAGGACAGAGAAAACCACTGAAGCCTGGCTGACTTCTCTACACCATGCTGATTTCCAAGGTAAGCATCTCCTATTCTGCCTAGTTTATCAACTTCAAATTACAAATTTTTGTTCTCCAACCTCACGCTAAATCCCTGGCTGGTTTCTCTGCCTCTCATCGAATGATCTCTTCCTTGCTTCTCAAACTCCCACCCACTGTAAACGCTCCGCAGAAGCAGCTCACCGCACATCAGCTTGCCTCCCTGCGACTCCCTTCCCTCTGCCTTGTTCGCCTCCAGGCCTTGGGCGCTCCAGCAGTTCTTCAGGGTCTTTAGTCAGATTTTTTAACATACACTTAATCCACCTTTTCTCAATTTTCCCGGGAAGTCGTCACTCTGCCCCATGCCAGAAACAAGGAATGACCCCTGACACGCCTCCACCTTTCCTTTTCGACCCAGTGTTCCTCCGACCACTCTGCTGCCTGTTTCCTCCACCGTTACCAGCTCGTCTCTTACCTATGCGGCCGATATAACCTCACCCCCTTCCTTGT
>NW_006438869.1:703970-706484 GCF_000325575.1 Pteropus alecto
CACAACGCCAAGTCTACGTTTTCTACTGCTGCATGACCGACTGCCACACATTTAGTGGCTTAAAACAACACACTTTATCATTTCGGTTTCCATGGGTCAGAAGTCCAGACTTAGCTTAGTTATGTCTTCTGCTCAGGGTCTCGCCAGGCTGCAATAAAGCTGTATTTTCACCTGAAGACTGACTGAAGAAGGGTCACCTTCCAGGCTCACTCACGTCCTCCCAGCCGCGTGAGTAAGGGCCCCGGGCTTTTCGCTGGCTGTCCACTGGAAGCTGCCCGCAGGTCCTAGGGTCCTCACCCAGGTCTTGTCACCTGAACTTCCTCAGCACGCCTGCCCGCTTCATCAAGCCAGCAAGGACAATTTCTCACTCTAGTCGATAAGGTGGAGTTTTACGTGATGTAATGTTATCACAGGAGTGACATCTCATCACCTTTGCCATATTCTGCCGTCCAGAAGCAAGTCACAGGTTCTGCCCACACTCGAGGAGAGGGGACTATGCGGAGTATAACGCCGGGGGTGGAGAGCATCTTAGAAGTGTGCCTATCGCAAATTATACTACGTCAGTCCCCTGTGCCCCATTACAACCCTTCAATAGTTTCCCAGTGCTGTTAAGAAAAGATTCCCTTGGAATGACTTAGAAAGACCCACGTGACCTAACCCCTCGCTCTCTCTCATCTCGTGCTGTGCCATCCCTTATTACCTACACTCCAGTCACACGTTTAGTTCTACATATTCGCCCTGTTCTTTTCGCGGGCCTCCGCATAGGCAGTCCCTACTCCACACACTCACTGGTATTTAGGTATCGCCTAGTCACTCTTAAAGCTTCGATTTAAGCACAATTTCCTCCAGAAGCATAATTTGATGTAAGCATAATTCCCTGGCATCCCTAACCAGGAGGAAAAAAAAATCCCTTCTTACATATATAGCCCCAAAGACACCTCTTTTGTAACTTCAGATACATCTTCCACTTATTTACATGACGATTTTATCTCAGTCCGTCTCCTGCACCGACTTAGCTCCAGAAAGTTCGGTGCTCTCTCCGGTTTGGTTCTGTCATATCCTCGGGCTCACTGCCTGGTGAACAGGAGACCCTCACTTCACGTTCACATTCACCTTTGCTGAATAACTGTTCACCAGACGAACGCAGGCTTTTACCATCTCCGTGTTAGTTACACGCAACCATGAACGGAGTCCTAGTTTGACTCCTATCATTTCGTAGGTTATTTCCACAGGACCCTAATGGAAGGAGGACTCATCAGGGGAAAATTTGAGCATTTATGAGGTTCTGCTAAATTTATTTTCACTATTCATGAGCACACCTGAGACACTAAGACCTACTACAGAATGCAGACTGAACACTAGACATTGGGCCGACAACTTCAGATCATTTTAATGAACCCTCGCATTAACCTTGTCCTACAAAATGGGTACTATTATCTCAAGAAACATGAATCAGAGAAGTTAAATAACTAATCTAAGGTTAAGCAGATGGCAAGTGACAGTGTGAGGATTTGAACACGGGCAGACCACCTCAGAGCCTGCTCTTAACGGCTCTGCGGTCTGTGCTTCTCCGAGTCTCAACAGTAAAGGTCCAGTTTATTATTTTTAATTTCCAAGAAGCCATGGACCAATGCCTTTGTAAAGTATAATAAAAGCAAATTATTAAAAATAAACAATAGAAAACGTGGATCCAACTTTTTTAGCTTCAGCAAACACAGAATTACTGTCAATGTACGTTTCTAAATGCATCCTCTCGGCTTCTGTGCGTCCTCAGTGGAGACCGGCAGCAAACCTTTTGCAGGCCAGCATGGATCTGACTAGCACCATGGCCTACTTCTCATTGGCTACGACTTCTGTATTCCGCCTGGAACCTTCCAGCATGTCCCGGAAGCCTCCTGTAGTGGATATGCTTTTCTACAAAGGAGAATCTAGTTCAAGTCCTTTCCAAGCCAGCCGGTTCTTGAGGACAGAGCCAGGATCAAACAGAGGCCGAGAAGGAAACGTCTCCTGCTTGCATATCTTCCCAAAGCTGAGGTCGGATCAGATTCTCGAGATCGGTGTCCTTGACAGTGTTCGTTACCTTCGAATTTCTTCGACATCCTTATTGGACTTGGAAGGCCCTCTGTATTGTGGGCCCAATCACCTTTCCCAAATTTATTTCCTGTTACACTCTGCTATGTGCTGAACGTCCGGGTCCTCGTAGAATTCCCGTGTTGAAGCCTTAATCCCGACTGTGATGGCACGTGAAGGGGAGGCCTGTGGGAGGTGGTTATGTTTAGACGAGGTCATGGGGTTGCAGCCCCTAAGCTGGGACTAACCCCTTATAACGCCTTTACAGGAAGGGGACATGCTCTCTCCCCCACGAGCACACTGAGCAAGGCCACGTGAGCACGCAGCAGGAAGGCAGCTGCCCGCAGGCCAAGAGAGGGCGCTCACCAGGAACAGAACCTGCTGGCACCTTGTGGCGCCTTGACCTTGGACTTCCCACGTTCCAGAACTGTGAGAAATACATTC
>NW_006438869.1:706518-710450 GCF_000325575.1 Pteropus alecto
CCAGCTGGCCACGACACGCCCCCCTAAATCCCAGGCTCTTGGGGACTCTACTGTTCCCCACACACAAACTGGGCTTTTCCAGAAAATCATTCTCATCCCCACCAACTCGTGGCCACGTCTCGAGAATTTTTCTCAGGATTAAACTCATGCGGACCTACGTCGATCTTTAAAAACTGAAGTATGCACAACGTGAGGCCGTTTGGAAATGCACGAGCGAAGTAACGGCAACTGAAGAAAACCGTGAGCACGTAAATATCATGTCCTCCGTGAAAATCACCACCGTTCAAGCATATGATACAGAAATAAAAGTGAAAATAGACCGTCGTTAGATATTCGGAGTGGGGATCTCACGTCCTACGTGAAATCTTGCTTTTTTCCACTGTTAAACACATAATAAAAATGTTTAGAATTAACTACAACAAATCTCACCCGTGTTGTTGGCCGACATCAAACGTCACCCCAGGCCCGCTGGCCCAGAGCTCGTGTGGGTCCTGGCAGTCACGCGCTGCGTGGGTTTTTATTCCCGAGGGCCCACCGGCCCCGACACCCGGCCCGCCAGCCTCGCCCCTGCCCCCACCCGGCCCACCTCCCAGGGTACGAGGTGGTAAACACGTGGTCCCTCCCCACGCCTCTGGATCTACAAATGCCAAGGAGTTCCTCTTCTTTTCTTTTTTTTATACTGGTCCAAATGGTGAAGACAAGGGAACAAAGGGTGAATTTTTGAAAGTTTTAAAATTCGAAATCGTCTACTAGTGGTTATTTCTGGTTTGCATTCTGTGGTGTGCCGGCGCCACCCCGGGGCACTAGCTCAGGAAGAGTCATTTCTGTGCTCATCTTCCTCACTGCTCGTTCAGTGACGTCAGGGTGACAGCCGGAAGTCAGCCACACCAGAAGCATTCACACCACGGGAATGGGCAAATGTCGCGATGAGGACCCTGCTCCCAGCCCCAGAGAGCCCGCGTTAGGCACGAACCAGCTAAATTCTCCTGTTGTTTGCTAAGAAGCACTCGCCTTCGATGAAGCCCATCCATTTCTTTGTCTCCTTGCGCCATCGTCATTGAGTTTGTACCTCCCATAGTCTTGACCCCGTATTAGCTTGTAGTGGGTATGACTGGTATATTTGTCTGACAGATTAATACGTGTTATTAAATCGAAACTCGTCCATTCAGCTTTATCTCTCCCACAGAACCTGGACTTGTGCTTTTCATGCGGTACCCACTGAATAACATTTGCTGAATAAATTAGTTGCGAGTGAAATCGGTTTCTGGATAAGCTCCACACTGAAGACGGAAGCAATGTTAGTGCTCTCCAGAGATAAGACGGTCATTCGATGTGTCTTAGCTGTCAAGTCTGAAAAAGGTGCAAGGCACTGAGTATGGTGCATTAATTCAAATGAAATTGGGCCTCCAATGTATCGGAAATGTGACAGACATCATATCAGGAGAGCAGAAGAAGGGAGGAGGGAACATAGAGGCTGAAGCCAAAATAAAATGAACCTATCTGCAAATGCAGCCTGAATTAAGGACCAACAGAAGCAACAGGAGGAGAAAAGCCCGGAAGTGCCCACCAAATGCAACGGATCATTACTGTTATCCTTTTTAATTTGGTTTATCGACGGACTTCATGATTACTGATAACGTCATCGAGAGTATCTGGGGAAACAAAGAGGCATATTCTGGGGAAACGATCCAAAACAAGAAGAAAAATCAAACCAAACCAAACACAAGAGAGGCAGTGACAGATGCTAACTAAAATCTAAAAGAAGAAATGACAACATATTATTCATATATTAGCATGAGCTTGAGGATAACGTTTCGCTCGGGGACCAATTACCACAAGGACCAGGCAAGAAAATGGAAGAAATAAACAATTTTTTTAAAGAGCAAAAACGAGACAAGGGGAGGAGATAGAAATATAAATTAGATGAGATGTCTATGCACCGAGATGATTCCCAGCGACGGGCTAGAGCACAAAGGTGTGCGAATGAGCACGGAAGGTGTGGCCTTCAGGGGGAACATAAAGAGCACCCAGAAGTTCTCAGGGTCCTCAAGCCTGAGCTCTGACTGTTCCTGGATACTGTTTCCAGACACAGAACCCTGTCTCTCAGGGACAAGAAGAGGCTCCTGGAGAACAGCGAGCATGTCTCACCCACCCCGGACTCCTCCTCAGGGTCGGAGACGGCGCCCACGTCACACCGCTGCCGCCTCCCTGACCCTCCATTTCTCTGGACCGGCCTTTGCACGCGCCTCTCCCCTCTCCTGGAAGAAGGCGAAGTGGACAGAACAAAGACCACTGACGTAACCTTCCGGATCCTTCCATCCAGCCTGTCTCCTCTTTAAAACGTTCAATGCTCAACCGCTGAATATATTTCTTTACCAGTCCGAGAAACTGCGTTTAGGTGGAAATGTTGGCTTATGTCTGAACCAATCACTACACACACACACACACACGCACCATGCCCCCAACCCCCACCCCGCAGAGCCTAAAACTTCTTGATGGCTCAGACATCCATGATACCAATGTTTCAGTACGTGCCAGTTGAAGCCGAGCAATCGAAAACGAAACTGGGCCCACGATTTCCAGCGCCGCAGACTCCTCCCGCTCCCGCAAAGGCCCGTCTCGGCAGCCGCTCTTTGTCTGTGGCCCTCGCAGAGTATGGAGAACCTGGACGCTAAGCAGCTAGATCCCACCTCGACAGGAAACGACAGAGGCCTCCGCACGACAAGCATCGTAACCGAGACCACTCAGCTGGAACCCGGGTGTCCTTACGGGAAGCGTCAGGCTTGTTGCTACAGACTATGCCAAGTTTGCTCCCAGTTAAGAAAGTTCATGACAACACTCGGTCACAGCTTGGTCAGTTTTACCTCCTCAGATTTCTGTCTGCGTTTCCACCTACCGTTGACGTACGTGCCCGACTTTTTTTCAATCTAGTTTCATTACCTCCTCCAGGAAATCTCCCATGACAGATGTGATCTATTTCGTTATTATTTATCCAATATCCACTCTCCTCCCCCCGCTTCCGCGGGAAGTAGAGGTTTCCGTGCCCCACTGAGGCTGGACTTTGCCATGGGCCGTGAGGAGACGCGATGCACGCAGAGCGGGGGACACGGCTTGGCGGGGACCCCAGCCCTCCCGCTCGCTGCTGACGACGAGTCTCCTGGAGGAGGTACTCTCGGGACCCGGACCGTGCCGACACATGGATCAGACTTAAGCCAGACCCTCAGCTAGAGTCGGCAAGTCGAACCCAGCAGAGCCGCCCCGGCCCACGGACCCACGAGAGAGAAACGAGTGCTCACTGAAACACACTTCTGAGTGTTTGCCACGGCGACGAAAGTGTGTACTGATCCGGCGCTGGAAGCTGAGCGTGTTTCTATGCACAGTTCATCAGGCTCATTTTACAAGAGAGACAAGAAAAGTGATATCACCTGCCCAAAGCCATGCCGCTGGGATACACCCAGGACATCCAGCTCTGAAGGTCACACTGTCCTCCGCTCTGCGGGTGACATTTCAAGCATTTGGCTACTTCTCTGTCCCCCTTTCTCAGGGTTCCCAGATTTCCACAGGAATTCCCATAGCTTTGTCCTTAACCGCACTATACCGAGTTGCAAATGTATCTGAATGTATCTCCCCACCTGGGTGGAGGGGCCAGATAGCACATGGTCCCCATAAGGAGCCTGTGACAGGGAGTTCAGTAAGTGTTGGTTAAGTGACAAATTCCGAAGACCCTAACTCGGCTGTGATCTCTTAACCAAGCCCCCACCCCGCCCCGCAGATCCCTCTCCAGAGGCAGCACGGCTCTGCCTCCATCACCTCGACCAGCTCTCCAAGGCCAAACCCTCACCCGGTGCCTTGGTCTCCCGTGATCTGCCCTCGGATACCTTCCCACCGCCTCTTTCACGTCTCCCTGGGTTCATCCCATTCCGCTCAGGCAC
>NW_006438869.1:710496-713071 GCF_000325575.1 Pteropus alecto
GTCCTTCCCACAGGTGCATTCTGCACATCGCCCAGCCAGCCGTTCGGCTGAGCATCCTCTTCCCTCCTCTGGCCGTCTGCAGCACGTCCCCGTGGCTTTGCTGTGTGTGTGCCCGATGCCTACGACACTCCTCTCAAGCCAACCGGCACTCCATGTGCACGCCTGCTTCTCCTGCTACTAACAGCCTCTGAAAGCTCGAGTCCATGCCAGATTCGCCCATACTGTCTGCAAACACCCGGAACGATGACTTGCGAATAGCAGGCCTTCGAGAAATGTTTCTATGATGAATAAGGGATAGTAAAACCCACTTGTTCTCACGAGGCATTCACTGCTAGCTTGCTCTAGAGGGAGCTGTGTGACAGCATGCAATGGGGTCTGTCACCGCGGGCACATCATCCGCCAGCTTCCCGTCGGCCGATGCCGCCCTGGTCAGCACCATTGCCAAACAGAAGGTCCTCTTGGCAGGAGTGTCCTGGCACACACTGTGCCCTGCGGGCTGCAGCCCTGCACCAGCGCCTCCCCTGGCAAAAGAGCCTTCTTGAAACTGGCTCGTGCCACCTCCACGGGCCTCCTGCCACCCGAGCAGATGGGCATAAACCGAAGCATGCCGGGCAGCAAGCATGCACATCGGGGTGGAGCCACCCACGAAAGATGTCTCTCTCGTACATGGTGTCACCACCCCTGTCCAAGTGACAAGAGCACACTGCTCTGTTACGGGAGCTGCTGCACAAGAATTATCCTCATGTTCTAATTTTGGGGATCCACTAATTAAAGGGTTCCAGACATGGAGGTGGGAGTGAGGACGAGAAAGAGCCGAAAGAAACGCTGTGTCCTTTTAAAGCTTTGGCTAGTGGCACCCGTGGAGCCGGAGGGAGAGGCCTTCTCTTTCCTGGCAGAGTTCAGATTTAAGGCATGTCTTCAGCTAAATCCGTGACTGGACACATATGGCCGCCAGAGGGGCAGCAGGATAGCAGACGGTTCTCTCAGGAACCTGTCCACCTCCACACACCGGGGTGAATAAAAGTTTAAGTCTTCCCATCTGAGCCAAAATCGATTCACCGTGTTCCAACAGCACAGGTCCAGAGCGAAGGATGCACTCAACATCCAGCCTTATTGATAACCTAGCTGCAGCAACGTCTGAGCCCAGGCTGAAACCGCCATTGACTCGGGGGTTATCTTAATTGTCTGATGGCCCGAGAGGGCCGGACAACACAGACAGCTAGACAACAATGTGGCCTCTGGCGGACATTACAATTTTTAAAGCCTGCCATTGATAAAGAAATAATACCACCTACGACTCTAAACCACTTTAATGCTCATTTCTTTTTTTGTGACGCTACAGACAGATAGGACCTGCATTGATCTATGCGGTCAGCAGACCCCACAAGTAATTATCTTCCTCTGGGGTTCGTGTGTTTGCTTTTACTTTCCAAACTCTAATGCGCTCATGACTCACACTGCAACAGAAGTGCAGCTTGAACTTCCCAGTCAATCAGCTACAGAATGTGCCAAACAGCTACAGGACCACGGGGAAGCCGCATAATGGAAGACAGATAACCTGGCAAAACAACTGTCCAGCGGCGAGCAGGTGACCCGATGGCTGGGCCGATACGCCGCCCAGTACTGGAAGGTGCTCAGTCTCAGAAATGGGTTATAAATGTCCGTTCAGGGCTGTCGCGTGTGGAAGCTGAGAGGCTTAAAGGCCTCGAGCTTTGCTGGCCACAGTAGGAGTGTCAGGTGCTTCTCTGGAGAGAAAATCCGTCCAGTCTGTTTACTGCCCACCTGTTAAAAGTCACTGCTTGTTTCCAGACACCTCCAGATAAGGGCTTCCCCGGGGATTATGTATCCATCATGAATGTGACTCAAAGACATGGAAAAAGAATGAGAGAGAAGTTACATGTCAGCTGTGGAAAGGGTGGCTCACTGTGACAGCTCAGAATGTTTACTAAACAATGGAGGGTCAAATTATAGCTCTACGGTGCATCACGGTTAGGCTTGAAACACCTTTCTGTGAGGGAAAGGTACGTTTTTAATAATGACTCAAGTCCTAACCTCTGGGATGTTTCACAGAAAGGATTTTGAAAAAAATAATCTCTAATTTTATTTATGGATAGACATGCATTTCTAGAGCTTCCCTGGTTTTTCAGTTTAAATTACTCCGAAACTTTAGCATCTTTGGGTGACTGGAGTGTAGATCACGCATGTCCACACTCACCTTCACTACCCAGGATTTTTTTTCATTCTCTCCTCTTGCCGGCAGGAAGTCACTACGATGGCCATTTGCCTGGTAGCAGAATGAATGGCCAACTCCCGGCATGTACAAGTTGAAGATGCTGTAACTTGCTTCTCGTTGAAGGTCACTAAATTTGACACTGTGATTGAAACGCAGGGCCTTCTATAAATCTCAGGAGAACGGTGATTCCCTATGATGGCAGATCATCTAAAGGTGGGGTATGGTAGCCTGTGCGCACACGTTAAACCATCATAAAGTGGTTCCTTGCATCTGTCTCAGTTCTAATATACAGCAAGACTCTGAAATCTAAATCATCTCCAGAATGAGACCACCACGCAACAG
>NW_006438869.1:713352-766660 GCF_000325575.1 Pteropus alecto
TCCACAGTACTGACACCCCTATACGGCATCTGCCTGTGACAAATTACACTGATTTTTGGCCTCGGCTTGACTTGAACTAGTGTCTTCTACCTCTGGCTTCCTTTTTGCAGGGGCGGGGGGAAGAAAAGACATGTCTCACGTATCCTTTGGCATCATTCCAAGTCCATAAAGGAGGAGGATGACGCTTCTCCCAGATCACCATCTCAACGTTTTTCTAGCCGAGCTAGTTAGTATACAAAACGTTTAGGCACTGGAAAATACATGATAAAAATCATTCTACTTTGTGCTTTGGAGGGAAGGAAAGACATTTGGGACAAAGTAGTTCTGCTTTTGCCTCTCCAGGGCTATATAATCTTTGATATTCCAGCATGGAAAATTGGTTTAATCCCTGGATACAGATGAAGCCATTGGAGGTCTCTAGGTCCTCTATCTAGGGGTCACTAGGGGTGCATCTGCAGCAGCGTGACTTCGTTGGGGTAACAGTGGCTCCCAGCAGTAAGGAAATGGGCATGTAAAAGTATTTGAGGCAGAAGAATTGAGGCACCGTGACCCATGAACGGGGGTCACAATCAGAAAAAGCACATTCGAGAGTGATGAGGTCAAAGCTACTGACAAGTGTTGAAACCCAAATCCATCTCCCTATAATTTCTGCTGCTCAACATTGAAAAGGTTCTTCCTATGTTTAATCGCCCTTCATTTCACTCTAACTCACACAATCTCCGCTTGTTTGCTAGAGCTGCTGTACCCAAGCACCACAGACTAGGGGCTCAAACGACAGAAACATATCGTCCCAACAGTTCAGGAGGCCAGAAGTCAGAGATCAAGGTGTCAGTAGGCTTGGCTCCTTCTGAGGCTCTGACAGGGACCATTTCAGCCTCTCTCCTAGCTCCTGGAGGTCTGATGTCTGGGATCTTAGGTGTTCATTAGCCAAAGACACGTCACCCTGATCTCTGTCTTCATGTTCAAATGTCATCTTCCCTGTGTGTGTCTTTGTGTGTAAATTTCCCCTTTCACTAAGGACGCCATTCTTCTTGGGTTAGTGGCCCACCTGCTCCAGTACAAGCTCATCTTAACTAATCACATCTGCAGCAACCTGTTTTCGAACAAGGTCACGTTCTGAGGTGCTGGGGGTTAAGACTTCAACGCGTGAACTTGAGGACATTATTCACCCCATAACACTCCCTACGCAACATCTCTATAACAGTCTGTACCCTCCTCCCACGGCCGAGAGAGCAGGGCCTCACCTGAGTCATATTAAGGGACAGAGCACAGATTCACTGCCGTGCTCAAACTGCCGAAGCAGAATGGAAATCAGAAGCCAGTTCGCTAGGAGCCTGATGGACCGCCAAACTGAAAGGACCAGGAGGAAGGATCAAAGTGAATAGAGAAAGTTGTAAAACTGGATTCAACCCAAGTATACGAAAAGCGGGGTGCGGGGGGGGGGCGGTTAATAAATGAAGCACAGTGATCAAAACTAAAGTCCTGGTAAGTATTTTCTCACTCCAAAGAATTTTCATGCTTTTGCGGGAGCCTACCCGACCCCTCCCTCTCACCCAGGGCTGAGAGTTCTCTATAAAAGGAGCTGAGCGAGTGGCTGCTTCCCAAATCCTCAGTCTGACCATCCAGCGTGAGTTCAGTCAGGGCCTGTCTGTACCGTGCCCTGTGCATAGGAGAGAAGCCAACATCCTCCATCCAAAGGACGCCCTCAAGTGTGAGGACCTAACTCTCCCCCAGAATCCTAGTTAAAAGGTACGAGGAGATATTAATAACCCCGCATTCTGATCGATGCAAAGCAACTTTTCCTTTTTAAAAAATAATTATTTTCTAGTGTTCTGTGTGCTCGTTTTTATTGGATTTCTGTTTTATTTTTAACAAAGAAGGCAATGACTTCCATTCCCGGTAATGGCTTATTAGAACCAAAGCTCCCGATGAAAGCAACTAAAAATTCTGGATAAGAATGTAAAAGCTGACAAGATAGTAAAAAAATAATACCATCCCAAACAAAACCTAAGGAAAGTTGAAATCCAGAGAGCCAAGCCATAAATCAATACTAAGAAGACAAAGAACTCAATTTTTAAGTGAGCAAAAGATTTGAACACTTTACCAAAGAAGATATACGTATATCCAATAAACTCGTAAGCGGTTGCCTGGGGACGGGGACAGAGGAAGGGATGACTCATGAAGGAGCACCGGGAGACATGTGGTATGACAGAAATGTTTGCCGTAATTGTGGTGACGGCTTCACGGGTATGTATATACGGTAAAACTGATCAAGTCGTGGACTTTAAATATGTATGGCATATTATGCTTCAATTATATCTCAATAAAGGTATAAAATATCAATCTTACATATATCAGTTTTATATATATGGAAATAAACATTACAATAAATAAAAACTTTTAAAAATTGCTATTATTGACAATAACATAAAAAAATAAAGTACCTAGGAATAAATATATGTACCAGACCTCTTCAAAGAAAATCGTTAAACTTTATCAAAAGACACTAGAAGACGTAATTAAATAAGTGAATTTACCATGTTCATGGAATAAAATAGTCGAGATTTTAAAGATGTCAATTCCTCAAATGAATTAGACTAAATGCAGTCCCTAGCGCGATACCAGCAAGTCACACGTGGTGTGTGTGCGTGTAGAAACTGACAAGTTGATTCTGCAACACAGATGGACATGCAAGGCCCAAGAGTAGCCAAGACACTAATGGAGAAGAATGAGGTACGAGGCTGGCTCAACCGGGTATCAAGACTCACTGCGAACCTGAAGTAATGAGGACGCATTGGTCTTGGTGCAGATACACACAAACTGACGAGTGGAGCAGAATGTATGGCCTAAAAACACATACGCACATGCTCATGCGGGTGTGAGGTAAATGGCGGGGCGGCATTGCGAATAAGCGGGAAAACGTGGACTTGACGATAACTCGTGGAGAGATGATTAGACATCCACAGGGAAAAAAGGAAATTGAACCCTTGCTTCACACCACAAACAGAAACAAATTCCAGTTTAATTTAAACGCGAAGTGCCAAAATGAAAACTATAAAACTTTTAGATCCCAATATATGAGAATAACTTTGATACCACATTAGTCTGCTCAGGCTGCTGTAACAAAATACCACAGACCGGGGCCCATAAACGACGGAAATGATTTTCTCACAGTTCTAGAGACCAAAATCGAAGTTCTGACAGGGCTGGTGTCCTCGGAGGCCTCTCTCTTCGGCTCGTTAAACTGTTAATTTGGCTCGTATTCAACAACAGTTCATCCGGAGCATACGCGCTTTCTGTATGTTACAGTTCAAAATAAAACAAGAAAAACTAATTTACCAAAGTGAATGTCTCTTAGGAAGTCTTGGACTTCTAGAATGAAAAGAAAAACTGGTGGGCAGCAGGTAAGCTGCAATCCATCTTGTACAATCAGGTGTGTGAGGCAGGGTCGGCTACTGGCTTTCGGGGCTCAGTCACTGAGAGGCAGGTGGGTTTAACATCTGTGTTTAAAGCGTCACATTCATGAACAAGAATAGTCTTTCCTTAAACGATTTTTTGACCAATTCCCTCCCGGTCCAAGAACCCATGTCTTTTTCCTGTCTATCAAGGACAATTAAACTCCTACCTACCAGCAGCCGGGGTCTCCTTCCGGTCCCCGAAACAAACCTTCAGTCGTATGTCACCTGAACCAGAATCACCACATGGTCAAGGCAGTCAAGAAAGCCAGCCATGAAAGAAATCAAACAAACGCAGACATACAGAATGGGGGGAGATGTCAATCTCCAGAAAGAAAAAGTTTAAAGAATTAAAAAGAGCCACAAGAACTTTCTGCCAGCCAGCAGATGGACTTTCCTTTGCACACTGCATTTTGTTTTTCATCGAGTGGCTTCCTCCTCATTTAAGAACTGAAAATTCAGCATTCTTTCTAAGGTAATTTTTTTTTTCAAGTTGATGTAAGTGCCCCAGACGACTCTGCCCCATTGATTACTGCGTTCCGCTCTCTGCAGGCCATAGATCTGTCGCCATCTGACTGGGGAGTGTCTGCTGTTTTGGTTTCAAAGCAATTCTGTTGAGTCACACACAGGCCAGCAAAGTAATGCCGAGGGACCGGATGAGAGCTGCCCATCAGAGACCTCGGCTGCTGGTTACTTCTTCCACAAAACAGAATATAGGATTTCAGCTACCACCAGTAAACATGCCATCTGGAGGACAGCCCCTGGGTGCCGGCATGCGAGGGCTGGTGCCTGAGTCATGGTCACAGCCAAAGGGGTCGTAATTCCTGCCTCCCTCAGGATTCAGTGAAAAACTAAACGCATAAAAATGGATTGAAAAACATCAGTATAAAGGAACCAAAAGTGTCGTGGGCGTTGCCATAAAATATGAATTCAACAATCCTATTGTGTATCGCCCCAAAGTCCAACATCTTATCTAGTATGCTGTGAACTTCAGGGACCTAAGCTGAGTGTGTCGGGGGCGGGAGAGGGGTGAGGGTGTGAGTGTGTGATGGGATGTGAGTGAGTGAGGGTGTGTGTGAGTGTATGGGGGGTGAGGGTGTGGGTGTGTTTGAGGGGGTGAGTGAGTGTGTGATGGGCTGTGAGTGAGTGAGGGTGTGTGTGAGTGTGGGCAGGGGTGAGTGTGTGAGAGTATGTGTGTGTGAGAGTGTGTGCATGCATGCACGCGTGTGTCTGAGTGTGTTTTCTAAGGTTTAAGTAAAGGCAGTGGCAGTAGGGGTGGAAGGAGGAGAGGCAGGCGGGAAAGGGGTCCTAAACAGAAATGCACAAAGGCGAGACCACGATCTGATTGCCTTGGACTGAAAAAGTAAACACTCGATCGAACCTTCCAGCACTCAGGTGCCAAAGCTGGTTGCTGTGGTGGAGGCCTCCAATGCCCTCTGCTAGGAGAGATACCACCCATCCATGGCAGCCCACTGTCCAGACCGCCTCCACCCCCTTAGCCTGGCGCCGCCCCCTAGCACGGAGCCCTGTCATCGGCCGTCCCCACTCGCCTCCCATCCCCTCCAACTCCAGCTGACCTCTCTGCCCCCGCAGCTCATCTCCCCAGGCTGGGTGCCTCTGGAACTCTTCAGGCATCAAGTAACAAGCCAGAAAAAAAAAAAAAAAGCCAATAGGAAATAACAAGCAAGGACACCAGGGCTAGGAAGGAGGCCCCCTCTCAATCAGCGCGCCTGGGGCCTCATGTTAGTTCAGGCCCGCCCAGGATTCCATGAGACTCCCGGGAAAGAGGTCGGGAGAAGGCAGGAAGAGGCTTAGGCCGCCATTCAGGTCGGAGGCTGTGGAAGGAGGGAGGGAAGACAGGGAGATGAAGGGGCCAGCGTCTCGGACGACAGGGAGCACGGTTCCGCCGAGTCGTGACAGCCCTGGAGCCAAAGTCACCGCAGGAAGAGTCCTGTGCCACGCTTCGTACCTGGCCATGCCCCATCTTGGATGGTGGCAGCCTGCAGAAAGGGCGGCCTTGGTGTCGGTGTGGGGGTGCATAAGGAGGGGCAGCAGACGAGGCCACTGGTCGGTGATGCCTCCTGCGGCAGGAGACGGAGCTCCGCGGCTGCCTCTCAGGAAACGTGTTTCTTCACCTGCCGGTCACCTGAAGGTATAAAGCCTGTTTCTATTGCTTAAGCACAGAAGCCACAGACCGACTGCCAGGGGCAGAATCTGGCAAAGGCAGTTTTTAATTCTGGTTGTTTTTCTCTCTGGGGATCTGGGGACTGAATACTGTTTCAAAATATTTTGAACTAGTTGCCAACATTTAAGAAATAAGAGCTTTTGCATGTTAAAAATCCAGATTTCCACTTTTCTGGAAATGAGATGCCAAGGGCCAGCATTCCCCCATGCAGGCAGAAGGCCGGCGTCCCCCTTAGCTGTGCTTTCTCTCTCCAGTTGGCCATCGTCCCCACCACTCCTTTATGCTTAACCCCAGCCGACACCACTCATCATTTACTGACTGTCCCCACTGGTCACTGGAATTTCCGACTTTGCCTGTGTTCATTCCTATGTCACTGTCGGAATGTAAGCTGAGGGCAGCGATGCTGTCCGCTCTGATCGCTGCTGTCAATCAAAGGTCTGGAACGGCGCCAGGTGCATCGTAGCCGCTGAGTAAGCGTTTGTCCCACGAAGTGGCTGTGCTACCACAGAGTGCTGGGATGAGTTGCTTGGCTTGGTGGTGATGAAGAAACTGAACTTGTCTGCAGCTAACCCAGTTCCAGCCACACGCAGCCAAGCTGGCCCGTGAGGGAGGGCGGGACCCCGGCCGTGGCACAGAGCACGCGTGTTCCGAGCGGTGTGTGGGGCGGACCAGCCACAGAGCGGAGCGGAAGGGGCGCATACAGCAGCAGGGCGTCTACACCCCACGCCCTGCGCCCTGTCCCTCCCACACCTCGAAGCGGGGAGCCGGTTGCACAGGGAGGCGGAGCTTACCTCAGCTCCTCCCCCTGGAGGGCGGGACCCCGGCCGCTGCACAGAGCACGCGTGTTCCGAGCGGTGTGTGGGGCGGACCAGCCACAGAGCGGAGCGGAAGGGGCGCATACAGCAGCAGGGCGTCTACACCCCACGCCCTGCGCCCTGTCCCTCCCACACCTCGAAGCGGGGAGCCGGTTGCACAGGGAGGCGGAGCTTACCTCAGCTCCTCCCCCAGCCCCAGCTCAGCCTGAAGCATCAGCACGAGGTACTCGCTGGGCCAGGCTCCGGGGCAGCGGGCGTCAGGGGTCCTTGGCCCAGATCTAGCAAACACTTAGGCGCAATGTTTGTGTTGGAAAGAATAGAGCTCGGTGACGATGTGATGACGTGATGTGCGAGCTCAAATGGCATTAAAATGCGCGTGGACAAGTGATGCACATCCAAGGAGACCTGCCTGCCGGAGGCAGGTCCCCCGTGGTGTCTCCTGAGCTCCGGAAATGGCCACCAGATGGTAAAGGAGAGCCGCCCCGTGCAGTCCGATCACCAGGAGGGACTGGCCACTCCATCAGGAGCCAACCGGCCTCATCCAAGTCCATTTTACTTGCTAAAATCAAGTAATATTAGGTTCAAAAAATAAGTCAATTTCTCATCTCATTTCTCACTGTCATCTGTTTGCCGCATCCATTTCTAGCTAAAGGAATAAACAATGTTTGTGTTGGAGACCAAAGTTTGCTGCTAATAAAAAGTCGAAGTCGGGTCTGGGCCTGACATAAGGCAGAGAGCTAGATCCCTCAATTTGTGGGCAACTGGCTGTCGGCTTCCCCTGTGGAAAGCAGTTGGGGAGAAAGAGAAATGACTCCGGTGGGGCATCGTCCTGCGTCAGACCGCAGAGCGTTTTGCATATTTTTGTCATATAATTCCCTGTTCCAAGGGATAAGGAGGTTTATAAAGAATCTGCTAGCATGCAAAACGGTACGGCTGTTATGGAAAACAGTACGGAGTTTCCTCAAGAAATTAAAAATAGAACTACCATACGATCCAGCAATCCCACAGCTGGGCATTTACCCCAGAAAAAGTGAAATCAGCATTTCAAACACGGCCTACTGAACGGGAAAAAATATCTGCAAAGCACATATCTGATAAGGAGTATGTACCCAAAAATCGTTTCTCCAAAATCGTTTCTCCAAAATCGTTTCAATGTACAGTTTCTATATATTAAACCGATCGAACCCATCAATGCGATCTTTAAAAAGGCATCCCCTGATGAACCAGAAACCGAGGAATTCCAGAAAGACAGAAAGTGACAGGGCACAGACAGGAGACTTTGATCTAGGATCCCCAAGGGCGGGATTGGGGGGGGGGGTTGCTACAAAAGGAGAGAGGGACACCAAGCTGCCTGTGACCCAGGAGCCAGCGAGGGTGTGACCACAAGGGCGCCAGCAAGGTTAAACGCTGAAGGACCTCACAACACAGCCCAGCTGGACAGAGCACGTTTGCGGGGGGCTTCCCCTCACCTGACCTGTCACCCGTCACTGTGTTGCCAGGCACTTCTCTGGTTGCCATGTGCTCTTTCCACAGCAGTAACTCGGCTCCCCACCATCCTCTGGGAAACAACCGCCTCATACGCCCTCCTCTGACGGCCTTGCAGGCTGGTGGCTCCAGAAGCCCGGGCGCTCCTTGCTCACTCTCTCCCCTCTGCCTGGGCACCCTTGTCCACGTCCACGGTCCCAAATGCCTGCTGCGGGCAGAGGATGCACATTTACGACTCTGGCCTGGTCCCTCTTTCGGGGAGACCTATGGCTTGGCCTGCAACAGCCTGCTTATCCCTCGGGCGTCTCGGGGTTACCTCGGACGCTGGGTCACGCGGGCATTCTAATAAAAGACCAAGCCCAGCGCTCTGCCCCACGGCACCCCGTCTTCGCCTACACCTTTGCCCTTCCCTCCTGCCTCCCACGAGCAGGTTGCATCCTCGGCCTCTCTCTCTCTCAGCTCTCACACGTGCTCCCTCCCGCCCACAAGCCTTTCGATTTCTAGGTTCAGACGGTGAGACTTTACCGAGCATCTACTACATTCTAGACACCAAGGAGATGAAAATAGCTAATACATGGACCCCATCTTCAAGGGCTTTACAGACTAATAAATACCAGTGGACAGGGAAATAAATAAATACCATAACGTATGACAACTGTGATTACAGAACAAAGTCGGGGCCACGAGCACGCAAAAGTGGGAATGATGACCGAACTCCCCATAAGATGGAGAAGCTTCGGCTGCATTTCGAAGGCTCGGGGAGTGTTCTCCATACAGATGAGATGGATGAGAAGATGAAATGCACTGCCCGGAAAAGGGACATGTCAAAGTCACTCTGCCTGTGGAAAGCCAAAACAGAGAATGTCACAGGAGCTAAACTAATTTAAAATGCAAGGTATTAGTTTTCTTAAAATAACTTTCATTTGAAAATACCAGAAGCATCTATGAAAATAAAAAAAGAACTAGCATTTCTAGAGTTCGGCTGAATGAAGCAGGGTTTGCACATACCCTCTCCTTCATAAGAATGGAAGACAAGAGCCAAGTTCAAGGTCCAGGAGGCAATCAGAGAAATTAGAGGGGAACAGATTGTGAGAGTGGAAATCTTACAAAGGAGAGAGTCAGGACATGGGGGCCAGTCAAGGTCCCACGGTGAAGCGGGGGATCGCTTCCCCGGATAGCTCATGATGATTTCAGCCTGGGCGTGCCTCTGCTCCACCCCGCCCCTTCCAAGGTGGGACAGAGAACAGCCTAGCTTCAGAGGATGGCTGCATCCACATCGGTATCACGTTTACCTGCAGCCAGGGCCACAGGTACCCCTCACAAGAAGATCTGAATGAAGAATAATTTCCTGGTACCACTTAAATCACACCACAGCACCCGCTCTGCCTGACTTAACTGCATCCTGGACAAGACATGAGGACCCCAGGCCTGGCTCACCCTCTGCTCAAGCAAAGAGAAAGTTGCTCTGGGTCCTCCCTCACTGCTCACATTCGGCTGGCGGAACGTGTCCAGCAAGACACACAGTAGCCATGGGAGGAAGTTTACCCCACGACCTTCCTCTCTTCTTGTATGAAAAAGTGCCACCTGAAATTCTCCCTCTGCCCAAAATGGTGCCCAAAGGAGAACAGCTGATAGCAGTTGGTCAGTACAACAACCGTCGAGCATCTTCTGTGGGTAAGGAGCTGCGCTGAAACGCACTGAGCATTTTAGTATGTCTAAGACGTGGTCCCTGCCCACAACAGAACACGTCCTGGGAAAAAAGTGACTCAACCCAAGTGTCATAATTACTCCACTGTTAACAAACCCAATGATCAAAGAGTAAATGTCCAATGTGGACATATGCTCAGGGCAGAAAAAGAAAGCCAACAGGAATAAAGTGATTGCAAATAATCTTGACTCTGCTGACTTCAAAGGTGTAGACTTTACTATATCACAAAGCTATATATGCATATAAATATATTAATATACTACATAGTCTTTCTCTAGATCAACAAAAGTATACATAAAGATCGACTTTATGTATACTCATTTTTGTTTTCAGGTTTATAAATGCTTTTTATGGTACTGTGGGCTTAAAAAAAAAAAAAAAACGAGAAAGAAAATATTTCCTGCAGTTTTTCCCAAAATGTTCCATGTAATTCGGAGCTCAGCAATGGTACAGCAATGGGCATACAGACACAGCGACGTAATTCACACCCAGCTGTTTAACGCTTTATTTTCTGGACAGTTACCATTAGCTGGATCAGAGGAAGAATCTTCTAGAGTATTTCACACCAACAAAAAGAGAATCATATCTATGGCCACAGATTGTTGTTTTCATAATCATTTTCCCTTTTGAAAAAGCCCATTGCTCAAGCCAGCACAAAAAAATAATAATAATAATTTTCAAAAATCAAAACCCTTATTATAATCTCTATCTACCCATCTTCTAAGAGGCAGAATGAGTGGGCTGGAATTAGAGATTTAATGAGGTATTTTCAAATGGCTCTCACGCTTTTGATTTTCCACTGGCCTTACAACAACTTTGGGATTTTGGGATCTAACATTGAAATACACGAATGCAAATAAGTACAGATATGTCCAGAAATGAAATTTCACCTGTAAACTTATCCCACCTTCAGACTACAAACCAAAGATCATTCAGGTTGATTGATTAGTTTAATTCTAGCACGTGAAAAAAAACTGTTCATTAAGTTGGAAGAACATACAAGTCACACTATCTGTCAGGCACAACCATATTGACTTGAGGATACAGCACAGCTAATCCTAAGATTCACTGGTGCCCTGTCATTAACGCACTAATCCCATTAATCATCCATCTGTCAGATAGCGTTCTGTCCTAATAACAATGGCGGCCATCTTTTGAGGGTTTATGGCCCATCAGGACCGGTCCTGCACTTCAGAGGCATTTCCGCTCAGGTAACCCTCACCGCACCCCGAAGAGGTAGAACCATTCCGATTTCATTTCACATATGAGGAAATGAAGAATCAGGTGGCAAAGTAACTTGTCTTGAGTTTGAAACTAACACGTGGCAATCCTGGAATCAAGTGGGGCGCCCGCCTCTGAGCCCCAGCCCCTCCCCCACTGCACCAGGCCGACGCTGCCCCCAAGTCCTTCCCTGAGCCCTCACGTCTCTCTCTGGAATGTCTTCCTTGGGATCCCAGACAGGCAACACTGAAAGGCTCCCTTTGGGGCCCCCACACCCTGAACATCTGGCCTGCTTCCCCGGCCCCGCACAAGGAGAGCAGGAGAAGCCGCTCTGTCAGGAAAGGGGCTGGGTATTTGCCTCCTCTCAGATTGCAGGGAACATTCCAAATGGTTAAAATATTTTCAGAACGCCGTACCAGTCCAATTCTCAACAGTGACGGTGGTACAAAGTACCACACAGACGAGTGAGGTAACTAAGGGTCGCTTTGTTTTACGGCGTCAAATGCACATCCTCCCAATTTGACAAAATTATTGTGAAAGCAAAATATGTCACAAAATTGTATAATGCATTTTCTCTGCATCTGATATTCCAAACTATACCCTTTCGTTTCTTAGCTTGTTGGCATAAATTGGCCAGCTCTTTTTCTCTGGAGGAGCTGTTCTCACTTTGCTGTTATATCCAACCCACTTCTTTAGTTTTAAAAAGGCCTTTTATTTTTTTTTATGAAATTGTAGAGCTAAAGGGCGGTACTAGTCTTGCTTTGTTTCCAACACCCTACATGGCAAACTGAGATGTCACCAACATGGCACTCATCAGGCAAAACGACTGTTGTGGTTGTCTTTAAACGAACTTTCAAAATCTAAAAGTCTAGAAACGGCTGCACCTCTCGTCACTGACTCCCCGGCCTCCACCCCTCAAGCCGACACCGCGGGGTCCCATTTCCCGCTCTGGGTCACACATGGGGGCCAGAGCGGAATCTCGAAATCTTACTCAGAGCTCACCGCTGCTCTCCTTCGGGCTGCAGGACACATCACTGCCATGGGGCTCTTCTTTTCTTCTCTTTTCTAAAAATTATTTGTACTCCTGGTCCAGAGTTCGGCTGGGTTCGGGTTGGGTCTGAGTCCCCACTAAAAGGCCTTCTTGATACAGAGGTGAACACTGCAGATCTGGGGTCCGAGGATCCGGCACAGACGCCAGGTCCACTCTGTCCGAGGCACCGGTCGGTCTCCCCCGACTTCCCGTTTTCCATTTCTAAGTCAAGGTGGAAGATCTCCGAAGGTCATACGTTGGTCTTCTCTCTTACGTGATTCCATCAACGCCCGGCCTTCGAGCCAAATCGGCTCATCTTCAAGCAGAAGCCCCTCATGCCCAGGACGTGGGTGTCTCGGTTGTTCGCACGGTAACGGTCCTTCCGAAACACCGTGTGTGCCAAGGGGACGCTGGGAAGGCGGGCGGCTCTTCTCCGACTCTGGGACGTCCGAACCACCTGCCATCCAGGAGACCTGCTGGGCAGACTTCATGGAGCGGGGAGGCCTTTTGAAAATTAGGGGGCCTTGAGGCATCATTTCCCTCCTCCACCTGATCACAGACAGGTAAAATCGTCGAGGCAGTGGGCAGAAGTGGCAGGGAGTGGCGCGGACGGCCGTGAGCAGGGGAGGGGACATCCTACGGACAGGCGTTCACATTTAGATACGTTTACCACTCCATGCTGGCCAAGCCGAACGAGGCTGTCAGCTGAACTTAGCCCTGTGCAGCCAGCTTGCAACTCCAGACCCGGGTGTTTGGTCCCTGAGCAACAGTGTTGGTCCCTGGGAGACCCACTGTGAGCTTGGCCCAGCCGTAGGATAGAAAAGGAACGGCATGCAGACACTCACGGGGTGAGAGGCCCGTCACGTGTTGTGAAATCCCCCAACCGTCCCCCAAGAACTGCTTTGGGCTCAGTGAGGAAGAAGGGGACTCTGCCTGTTTGGCCAGCACTGACCACTCTGCCAAAGCTCCAACGTGTCAGCTATGACGCGATGTCTCAGCTGTGAGGACTGCTCAGGGAAGAGGGTACATGGGGACAGAGAGGACTCCCCAAAAGCGAGCAGCAATTCCTTGTGGTAAAAGAAGTTTTCATGATTGGCACACACTGGACAGGGTGGCAGATGAGTCCATGGGGGACGGTTTATGGAGGACTCCTTCAGAAAGAGTCAAACCCCTTAGATGTTTCTCATAAACTTCTGGCGACTGTCCTACTTGGTATCTAGGTTTAACCTTTCCATTCCTGCATTCCCATCCGAATTTGCCCCAGCTCTTCAGGGAAGACACTTGTATAAAACCAGGCATGGCGGTGACCAGGGGCCTTGAGAGGCCAGGCTGACGAGAGGAAGGGGCCGTGCCCCACCCCCAGCTGTCTGCTGAGCTCCACAGAGAGAGCAGCATCCTCTCCAGGCACCTGGAGCCTGAGCAAGAACCCAGCATCCAGGGAGGAACAGACACAGCTGGAGAAGGACCCCTTCCTGCCCAGACAACTCCAGAAGGACAAGGACCTGGAACACACGGGAGCCAGCTATGGGCTTGAGGAAGCTGAGCCCTGAGAAGCATCGGGGTAGAGGGATGACAACTCAAAACATATTTGGGGAGTTCAAATACAAACCAGTGGACCGCGCTGCGGAAGCCACGGGGAGGCGTAGCTTGGCGGACACTGGTGAGGTTCCTCCCGCATTCCCTTCGCTACGTCATCACGAAGACGAAAATTCCAGACCTGTCAGTCCCCTTCGCCCGCAGTTACAACTGCTGAAGCCCAAAGTTGTTCCCCTGCAAATCTGGCTAGAAATCCATCCTTCCCTGAAGCCACGTGGGACAGTCCATCTAGTCCTACAGCAAAATCTGTCACTTTCCAGCAGCACGGTCTTCCTACGATTCGTTTTTAATGAATGTGGCCTTTGCGAGTGGGTTTTCAGAAACATTATTAAATAAGACCTTCCCAAATTTACTTTGCAGAAGTATTTTTTTATGGAAAACAGATGTTATTAGCTAACCCAAAAATGCAAATCATAACATCATAATGACTTTTTAATTTTAAACGTTACGGATACAACTTTCCAGAAGGGACTCAAAGAGACAGTGACAACAGCTGCAGAAGAAACATCGCAAGTGGGAAGTGACCGAGAAACGGGGGGCGCTGTGGGAAGTGACTGAGCAACGGGGGGCGCGTCTAGAGCTGCAGACACGAAGAATAGTTCTCGTCTCTAAATGCAGTGCCCTGAGCTGAGCTCTCGCACGTGTTCGATTCCGAAGCGTTTATTCAGCTAAAGGAACAAAGTCACCACCAATATCCAGGACACAGATCACTCCCAAATGTGTCTACACATGCCACCGGAAAGAGAGTTCTAGAAATACACACTCGGCGCCCTTCCTCCACATTTCTGCAAAACTCCTCTAAGAGGAACATGAAACCAGTGTGCAGACCCTCCCGGCCCAGACTCCGCCACCGAGACGTCAACGCCTCCTGCAGGGGGCCGCAGCACAGAGGTTCTATTTCCACGGCTGGCCGTCTTGATCGCACTGTGAGAGGACCGAACGCCCGAGCATGTTCTAACCCTCGTAGGAAGTAGCTGGGTTTCCTCCCCAAACCGTGTTTCCTCCTCTTGATTAGCCCCCTCCTTCCAGCTTTCTGGAGAAGTTTAGAAATATTTCCAAGTATCAGTACATTTTAATATCGCCCTTGTGAATAAAATTCCATATAGATGCAAAATATGCCCCTCTCCGTTTCGATTCTAGGTAATTTCTGAAGAGCGAGTCATCACAGGTATTAAAACGCTCCCGGGCAGTCTCCTGATGAATCCATTTAGAAGTGCACCCAGGAGGTGACGTCCAGTCCCCCGGCCTACTGCTCAGGGCGAGCTGGCCTTTGTCAGAGAGTTGACCGCCGTCCTCCGGCCAGATGGCTGACACACATGCTTCCTGCCACCCTTCTCTCCACAGAAGCGGCCAAAATTAAACAACAGGAAGCATTTTCCAATTTCTGTCTAGGAATCGCTCAATGCTTCAGAACCCGATGTGAATTTCCCACGGAGATAAAAGTATAAACGTTGTTCTTGCTTTTTCCTTTTTTTTTTTTTGTAAGACATCTCCTTCCCCACTCCCATCCCTGCCCCACAACAAAACAGGAACAGAATTTCATGTCCTTCAAGTTCTTCTCATAGGTTAGAGAAAAGGAGCCCTAATGCCAGCTGCTGTCCACCCGCTAGAGGAGGAACGGACCCAAATCCCGCTGGGGAAGAGAACGGAGGGGGACACGCTACCGCTGTGGCTGTGGCCGCAACATCCCTCCACCTGAATGAGGCACAACCCACCGAAAAGGGCTCTGCCGAACGCCAGGGATGGCAATCATTCCGACTGCCATGCGCAGGGGACACGAGTCATTTGGGGCGTTCGGTCAGTTCGTGGATTCAGAAAGCAGAGTCACCTCGACGGGAATTGCATCCAGGCGCTCAGCTGCCGACACACCAAGAGCCAAGAGTCTCTCAATGTTTTCCACTTCGGCGAAGGCGTCCCTTTAGATCCTCCCCTCCCCCGCTCGGCAGCGCCACCGAGGGGCCCCTGCCACGGAGCAGGGTCCAGAAGGACGGACCGTGATCATCTGACTGCTTTTGCTCATGCAGAGCCCTGAGCGACGTCACCAGACCCCGCATGCACGAGCGTCCCAGCGGAACTGGGCACCTAACGGCCAGAATGTGACAGCCTCTGGATGCGAACCGAGAACCTGCTTCCTGGGCAGCAGCCGTCTGACCGCTTGGACACACGAGCCTCTGAAGCTGGCGGTCTTCGGTCGGGGGTCGTTTGCACGTGGGCCACGTGCCCCTCCCCCCATCGTCTTGCTGCACAGCTGCATTAGTGTCAATGGTTTCCAAACCACACAAGAACAGGGGAAGACACTTGCTTCTCGAGGAACTGTGGCTCAGCTGGATGAACCACAGCTTATCGGAGAGAGAGAGACTTTGCCCCCCAGACTTGCTGTAAGAACAGGGGGGACCCAGAGAGATGGCAACCTCAGGACAGCTGTTGGAGATGAGATGTCACTGTCGAAGACACCGTCCAAGCATCACTAATGATTTTGTGGGTCGATGCCCTGTTGTGGGAGAGCTCTCTAGCCACCGTTAGAATGCTCGCCACTAGATGCCAACCGCACTACCTCCACCAGCTGTGACAGCCACGAACGTCTACGGACATTGCCAAAGTCGGCCTGGTGGCAAAACTGTCCCTGAATGAGAACTGCTGACTCACGGGTGTGGACACCACCTCAGGCTCCTTCCAGCTCCCAGGAGCAATTCTGGGGGAGCGGAGCCAGCAGCGCCACCCAAAGGCAGACGCTGGGAGTTCAGAGGCAGGTAAGGATGAAGTCTGTCATACAACATCCAGGCAGAGCTGTAGACGAGAAAGGGCTGATACCAAGTCAACCACCAGAGACACCAGATGCCAAGCAAGAGTCAGGACAGAGACTTGGTGCCAGACGGCACGTATTTGGTAAGAGGTTGGGGAGTCTAAGGACTGTGAGGACATATCGCTAATATTTAAAGACAAAGCTTCACTCTCCCGTTGGTGGTAGGCTGGTTGAAGATGGAATCTGCTAAGGCAGGCAGGGCTGGGTCTTCGGCACCCTGTGTGCCAGCCCAGAAGGGGCACTGTGGGAACCCCTATGACATCTGTTGCAGACACCCTAAAAATCACGTGGGCTTGGATGTGGACATTCTCGGTAGGAAAGTTTAAAAGTTGATGAGGGGACCATAAAGAGATGATAGATTCTGTGATTCAACTTCCTAGATAGAAGTTGGATTCATCTGATATCAGAGAAGTAAAATTTCAGGAGACTACAACTAGATCTGAGTTTCCTTCTAGAAACTTCTGGCCCAGCCTTTGAATTCCTGAGTGCTGTACGGTCCTGGACATACAATAAATGATGACAAAACTTTTCTTTTGTGTAGGAAGGCCGATGATTCTTCACATTAAAGATGGAAGCTGACCTTTCTCATCAGAAATGGTTTATAGAATCAACTTACAAAAATGTAAAAAAAATGCAGCAAAGGGAAGCGTAAAATACATTATTCTTATATTCTTTGCTAGATCGTAAAGTCCATGAAAGCAGCATAACTTCCTTATCCTTAACGCCTAGGCCAGAATACATACTCAAAATATATTTAAAGTGAATCAAAATCTTCATTGATTTTATTTTTAAGTCTCTAGGAAGTGGCAACCATTTTAATGAGATTTCAGCAATACATTTACATGGAATACTCTGATATAAAATATATATATGTACATTAAACTATCTGGGTATTAGTGTATCTACTTAAAACTCGTAATGTCTGATTATGATGCTTGATCCTTTAAGAGGCAATAAAGAATGGCTGTAAAAACAACCTATGTGTGTGAGGAATAGATATATAAAAGCTTACTGATATTTAATAAAAAAAATCTTTTATTATGAACATTTTATAGCCTTATCAGATATTTGTCATTTATTTAAATTGCATATACCACTCGAGTATGGTTAAAAAGTCATTTCTGCTTTACATTTAATGTTGAAATATTCTCAGTTGTTTGGGATAAATTATACTACAGGAAATTTTTTGCCCTATAGACTATGCTTATATCCATGAGGGTATATTTAACCTGCAAAGGGTATAAAATACATATTCAAATACTGGAAGTCTGGTATACTTCACAGTGTTTTGGAATGAGATTTAATACTCGTGATTATACCAGAATCACATGGATTGTATGCAACCATAATAACTTGTTAAAATATGAAACCTATTCTTTAGATTAAGATTCTCCTATTAAAATAGCAAATTAATTTGAGAGAAAATGAGGTTAACAGTCTAAGATTTAAAGATAATGCAAGGGAAATTGCTATTTCTGAAACTCTTAGAGAAATGTGGTACATAAATACTTGTAATATAGCTGATAGGTACTTAGAATATCTACAAGATCAAAATCAACTTCCTGATTAAAAAAAATACCATTTTTCAAAGGCGAAAGTAACCTGTTACAAAAGAATCTAAGTGAGGTGTAAGCACAAATTGTACTGTCCGTTTATGTAGACTCCTTGAGTTAGGAAGAATGGATTAAAGTTCTACAACTGAAAAGGAGAAATGAAACCTATAGAAAAGCAAAGAATATGGCACTGGAGTAGACATAAGTACAAAAAGGAAGGATTGATAAATTTGTGTGTACAGTAAAATTCAAACCGATGTTTCCATGTCATGGTAACTGGCAGAGAATTCCATATAAATCAAAGAAATGATCAAAGGATCTGAATGGGCAATTCACAGATGAGGACCCCCGAGTAGCCATGGACATGAAAAGATGCTTAATCTCACCAGTAATCGAAGGATTACACCTTAAAACAACACTGAGATGCCATTTTGCTGCCCTTGGATGGGCAAAATCAAAATGAAACGCCAAAACCTGACACTTGCCCCGTTGCGGAGTCTGGAGCAACGGGCGCTCGCCTTCGCTGGCAGCAGTGAACTTTAAGTTATACTTTGCAGAGTGGTCTGGAGACAGCTAGTTTACTTGAAGATGGTTACGCACTAATCCAGTGTCTGGGCATTACATTCTGCAGGGATTTCTGGCATGTGTACTCAAGGAGACACGTACACAGGTTCGCTGCAGTATTGTTTTTAGTTGTTAAAAACTGGGAACCAATGTCTACTAGAAAAATGGATAAACTGTGGTATATTTGTAGTATTTGGCTGTTAAAATGATTACAAAGTATGTGTGTTGACTACTTCTCAAAAACGATGATGAGGTAAAATGGCCAACTAACATGTACTATGTGATAAGACTTAGCAGTTTTAGAACATGCCAAATAAAGACTGATGTACACTAAAATTGTAAAAGCATGTATAAGAATGATAAACACCCAAATCTGGCTTGTTTACCTCCGGAGGAGGAGGAGGAAAATTGGATTGTGGTGTCCACAGGGGAGCCTTCAATCGTATCTGCAATGTGTTACTTCATTTAAAAATATCGAATGTGAGAAAATTGGGGTTTATTAAAGCTGAGTGATGGTCATTCACATATTTTTGATATGCTTGATACTTCAAAAAAAATAACAATATTTTTAAAAGATTTTAAAAAGACAAAGCCTCTTAGCCCTTAAAGGTAGAATTGATTGCATCAGCAAGCTCCTGCTTTGTAACAAGCTGCGCCAAAAACTCAGTGGCTTAAACAATAAAAAATTTTATTTGCCTGAGTCTATGGATCAGCTGGGATTTCTCCTGCTCCTGGCTGGGCTCACACATGCATCTGTGGTCAGTGGTGGGTTAACCAGCTCTGAGGCTCTTAGCCGCGCTTTCACACCTGTTTAGGGTAAACATAATGGAATATGTGATTTAACACCTTTTGTTTTTATTTATTACATTATAAAACATTAACTACTAGGATCAATTACTAAGGAATCATTCCACAGGACTCATGATGGTTAGAGACCACCTGTCCTTTTACTCCAAATATGACTGTCAGAACTGTATCAGTAGTAGTCACTCTTGCCAAGAGTAATTTCTTTCAGCTAATAACCTTTATTTAAATGTTAACTTCAACAACCAAAGTGTCCTACAATGAATGATGGGATAAAGAAGCTGTGGTACATACATGCAATGGAATATTACTCAGCCATAAGAAGAGATGAAATATTGCCATTTGCGACAACATGGATGGACCTCGAGATAATCATGCTGAGTGAAATAAGCCAGATGGAAAAAGTTAAAAAACATGTGATATCACTTATATATGGGATATAAACCTAAAAGCAACAAACGAACAGGACAAACAAGCAAACACTCATGGACATGGACAATAGACTAGTGGTTACCAGAGGGTGGGAGTTGGGGAGGGGAAGGATAGATGGAGTAAAAGGGGTCAAATATGTGGTGACAGAAAGAAATCTAACTATGGACACTGAACACACAATGAGAAATTGTATGTCAAATATACAGTGTCAAATTGTATTACTGTATTTCATTAACCAATGTCACTATAATAAAATAAAATAATAAATGTTAGCTTCAAGTAACGTTGACTTTTTTCTAGAAAGTAGCTAAAGTTCAAAAAAATTCACTTTTTTACACTCCCCATCACTGAAATTGTCCTTTTTGTTGTCACGTGAACCTTGCTATGCACAGATGCACACGCACGTGCGCACATAGGCACGCACATGGACACACGCACATACACCACACACACACGGTAGCTTTACATTCCACGGTGACATTCACTCTCAGCCCTGAATGACAGTTCACCAGCTGTAACACAAATGTAACAATGGTGACAAAACCAGCAGAACGCCAGCACTGACCGCACGCCGACTGCGCCCCAGGCACCGTCTGGGTGCTGTACGTGGATAACTCTTCATCTGCACAGTGCCCATTTTTTACAAAGAAACTAGGTACCAGAAGGATAAACGACCACTCAAGGTCACTTGGTTGCTATGTGGGCTTGGATTCCAGCCCCAGAAGTCTGATCCTGAGCCCATGCTTCTATCCCTACACTCCACTGCCCCGCTAATGTTCAATGAGTTAGTCAATGAAATTTTCATTTTTTGACAATCATTATGAAGTTATGATTTTTTTAAAAGAAAGTCAAATGTAAGTGCAGACATTTGGTAAAAATGCAGGATGCGTGATCACTTTGAAATCTAAAGACTAGAGAGAATGTTAATCTCTTTCATCAGCTTTCTGTAGATGTCACTGTAGGCGAAGCACAGATTACTTAGTGTAATAGAATCTGATCTCTCGTTATAACATACCATAACCTTGTTTCTCAACATCGCTCTACTTGACTCCGATCAAACATATTCAGTTACGTGGTATTAAGTTCAGATGTTTTAAGAAATAGAACCAGAAATAAGTCGGGGGAAAAAAAGAAGCTAAAGTATGAGAAGTTCTGTATCAGCGTCCAATTAAAATGTAAATTTATCCTTTAAGAGAAAAAAATGAGTGATCCATTGAAAATTAATGCAGGAGAAGAACATGTGCCATTGAGTCAGAAAAGCTGGAAGTCGGGGAAAGAATACATTGCAACGAAATAACCTTTGAAAGGCAAGCATCAGTGTGACAAATGCAGATTGAATATAAAACACAGATTAGAAAGAGCAAAGTGGTCATTGGAATACCCATTTGGAAAGAAACAAGAAAAAATATTTGGGGGAAGAAACATCAGAAAATTATTGACAACGTCAAAGAACTGGTTTCTCATAGAGAAATGATATTAAAAAAAACTGATGGCATATATCATATTAAAACATATAACTTTTATATTTTTAAAATAAGCTTTTATTGCAGTTTGACATATAGAGACATTACAAAGCTTATGTATACATTTCAATAAATTATCAGAAAGTAAAACATCCACATCACCATCACCTGCATCAAGAAATAGACCCTTCCCGCACCCCAGAAGCCTTTCTAAGCCCCCTCCCGACTGCTAGCCTATGTTTCCCCCAAATGTAACCATTCTCCTGGCCTTTACCACCCCAAAAGTTCCCCTCGTTTTTAAGCTTCATAGAAACGATGACTCTCACGGTACACTATTCTTTGCCGCTTGGCTTCTTTCACTGGACATTATGTTTGTGAGATTTTTCCAGGTTCTTTCATGCTGCAGTGTTTCACCGATTTTCGTGGCTATATGGAAGCTCATTGCATGAATTTACCGAAATGTATCCATTCTATCATTGACAGACATTTTGGTTGCTTCCAGTAGAGACCCATTGGGACCAATGCCACTGGGAACATTCTCAAACGTGTCATTTGGTTCACACATGCACACGTTACTCTTGGGGGTAAAACTGCTGAGGCATGAAATACACGTGTGTTCGCTCGAATGGACACTGGCCAACTGTTTTTGAAAGAAATGGAATCGATTTACACTCTGTCCACAGGATTTGAGAGTCTCTGTTGTCTATATCTAACCTCTTTGATTTTAACTGAACATTAGGTAACTTGATCATACCACACCCTAATGATCAAATGCAGTTATTAATTGTATTTATTCTTTGATGGCATCCATTAGCCAACTGGTATGAAACTAGTCCATACCGTACTAAGCTACGCAGCCATATTGATGCTAAGTCGCTGAATATAAGCCTCACCTTCCACTACAGAGCTGTCAAATGATTTTCGAATACACCTCATGTTTTCACTCTCAACAAATTTCACTGTTTCTGCCAGTCTCGTGAGCACCCTGGTCAGAGAATTTCAAATCCTTTCCTACCTCCCCTACCACATGCACTCCACATACCTTTGAAAGCCTGTGTGATGCATTTGTCAGTCCCCAGCATTTCCCACCTGAGGCTTCTCCACCACCTGTACATCAGAGGTGGTGTCTCAGCCCCCCTGAAGCACGCCGATCACCTGTCACTCATTTCACTCATTCATTCCAACCACAGCTATTTATACATTTACTGTGTGCTTGCGACTGAGCTAACACTAGGGATAAAAGGCAAATAGGACAAATACTCTGTCCCAAAGGGGCTCGCCATCCAGCAGGGAAAAACCAATATGTAAATAAGCAAGTGCAGTGAGTTACAATAAGCATAACTAGAAAAACAGAAAAATGTATGGCATAGAAAAGGGATAGATTGATTTGCCTGGAAAGACAATGGATAGAGCTTCGAGCAGACTCTTGAAAGCAAAGTAGGAAAACTTCGGGAAGGTAGGGAGCAGGCAGCTCGGCAAGGATGCAGGAGGAGAGGCTGAGGGTGGAAATGGCACGCTGCCCTCGGCCAACTAGGTCAGCATAGCTGGGGCTCAGGCGAGAGCTAGACGGTCCAGAGAGAACCACAGGCCACGCCCATAGTCACCGAGCCCCCCGCACCCCACTCACAGGACAGCCTCCCTTCTCCCCCAACGCTGGTCTGCAGCATCCTCCTGGCCGAGTTCCCACGATGGCGCCTGACTCCGAAACACCCTCACCAGCTCCCTTTCTCCTCTTGCTCTAAATCCACTGCCAAACGGTTAACCGTCCCAAGGAGTGAATCTTCACAAAAGTTATTCAGCCTCGCCTACGTTTTCTCTGTTGAGTCACCTCCCCAAAGCTCGAAAGACTAAGTGCTCTCTGAATTCGAAAGCTTCTAATAGGAAAAGGCTTCTACGCTCTTGGACCTTCCATGCTCTGTATTATTTCTAAAAATTCGTCAATCCATAATGCATGTAATGGAGAGCCTTGTGCACAAAGCCTGCAGATCACTGGGGAAGCATTTGCGGGGTGGACCTGGAGTTCTGTGTACACCCTCGACCCCCAAAATGGTCCCAGATCTCATCAGCCTACAGTCTGACTGAGGCAATGAACACTACTTACAGCCCCTGTGAACACCACGAAGGAGACGTCCACAGCACCGAGTGTGTGCCAGTGGGCACAGGAGCCCTGTCTGAGGCAGCGACGCCTGGCTCCCTTAAAGGAAGAGCTCCCGCCTTCGACAGTGTGGAGGTGAGTGCGGAAGGAGGGTGGCAGTTTCGAGGATGTGAAAATAGGTGAATATGGCCGAAACAAAGAGCATTTGAGGACACATTCCTGGGAGGAAGACGGAAGAGCATGGAGCGGGCTGTGCAGAAGCCTGAAGGCCGAGTGGAGAACTTTAGACGAGTTTGCGCTTCTGATGATGCCTCAGTAGCTCCTACAAGATCAACCCTTCCTCAGCCTATAAAATATTCCCTTAAACTGTGTAAAAAAAAAAAAAAAAAAGTCTACAAATTCGGGACCAGATATAATAAGAGCCTGGGGGCCTAGAGAGTGACAGAAGCAGGCTGGAGTGGGTTGATATTTTTAAAAGAGAAAGGAGCTGGGTGAGTCTCTTGTGTTACGCTGAGGGCAGGCTGCAGTCTGCAGCATCGGGAGATGAAAATCTGCAGTCTTTTGGGGGGTATAGAGATGGGCGTACAGAGATGGAGTGACCCCCATAGCTGGAAAACAGAGGGGAGTGTATCTGGTAGGGAGGAGAGCCCCAAATCCTGGGCATGAACTCACCCCACATCTCTGGCTGACCAGGGACCACGCATGCGTTGGGAGACGCCCAGCAGCCCAGCTGCAGCTCAGCAAACCCACCCGGCTTGAGCCCGTGTTCCACCAGGAACACAGGGTTTGCATTCTGCGTTAAGCCACCGAGCTTAGTTTGAACTAAATCATGACGGTGGTATCTTGGGTCACTGTCTTTCGTCAGGTGGTCAGACTGCCTGACCCCACTGGTATTTTTGCACTTTCGAGCGGTGGTTCCGACTTGGTGTGGAGCAGAGTATTGTTGTCGGGGCAACGGCAGATGCAAAGACCTGTTAGGAGGTGTCTGCCGGAGTCCCGTGAGAGACGGTGGCACCCCAGGTAGGCCTGGGGGAGATGCGGAGTCTGAGGCGTGGGCATAGGGTCATCAGACCCTGGGAGGGGGTTAATCAGGGCTGAGGAGCAAGAAGGCCAGGAAGGCCTGCAGGGGCCTCTGACTGCAAACCAGAATGGCCAGTGGTGACGCTCATGGCCATGTGCAAGACAAGAAGATGACCAGGCGTGGCGGACGGACAGGAGTCTGCTTTCTGGCGAGTGGACAGTAAGGCGGATGTGAGGTATCCCAGAGCAGACGTCAGGGAGGCCACGTAATACAGGAGCCAGAGAAAAATCGAGGCGAAAGACAAAGACCGCTAAAACAAGGGGGCGCAAGAGGCAAGGAAGCTGTGGGCGCACGGGAGCTTCCCCAAGGATGGAACTTAGGGTGAGAAGGAAAAGGGACCCAGGATTCGACCTTCGGAAACCCCACGATCTCATGGCCAAGTTGAGTTGGCTATGCCTGCAGGGGAAACGGACATGGTAAGGTAACAACATGCCAGAAGGTTCTTTCACAAAAGGCAGCTTTATAGTGGTTAAGGGTACAAAACTCCTAACTTTACCATCATCCCCAGCTCAATTATCTCATCAGTGTATTTACCACCGTATTTACCAGTAACCTCGCCCTTGCCTTTTCCAAGATTTCAAATTCGCCCTGAAATCCAACCTGCCTAGCCCTTAAGGAACCCCCCACAAACGGGGAAGAAGCCGGCAACTTCGTTAGATTCACTACACCTCGCTTTCATCCATCCTCACCTGTTACCTGAGCGGCCGCGCGTCCTCGTTCCCCGTTTCCAAAACCCATCGCGCACATCACACTGGGGCTCACGCTGCCATCCCAAAGCATTAGAGTCTCGCAGAGCCTACCTAAAAGCATAATTTGAGAGTCTGATCCATTCTCTTAAAAGTGACCTATAGAAGGAAAAATGCTTGCTTTCAGCAAGGCAGAGTCTATAAAAACATTTTAAACATGTTAAGTGTCCATGTAAAATAATCGTTTTTAGTTATCCTTGCTTTACTGGGTTGTTGTTTTGTTTTTTTTTTTTTTCTTTTAATGTTTCAAGTTTAAATTACCAGCCTGGTAAAATTGCCTGGCCCAGTTTTGACGGCCACCGTGACCTACTTAACCATTTATCAGCCTTACTAGAGGATGCTGAAAATGGGAAATGTGGGGGTGAAATGAGACGCACAAGCTGATCACAAAAGGTTCGCTCGGAGCCTGCCCTCGGCGGGGACCCCGCCTTTCACCGGCTCCCTTCTGCTGCCTCGGCCGCCCGCAGAGTGCCATCTGGGGACCTCTCAGGGTCTCGTGACCATTTCGAGGGTCCACAAAGTCAAAGCTATTTCTGTAAGAGTACTAAGTCACTGTTTGGCTTTTTAGACCTCATTCTCCCTGGTCTACAGTGGCGTTTTGATGCCATATCGAAGAAGAATATCCACAATTATCTGGGGGGACGGGGGACCATTCTATACTCCCTTTCACAGCCACACAGCTGGAAATGAAATCACGAAGCCTCAAAACCGAAGCAGACGTGAGACTGGAGCTGCCTCGCATGAGACACGTACAGAAAAAAACATAAAAGGGTGCTCATCCCTCGCGTTCTGAACAATACTGTTATTTTTTCTCAGAACTGTGTTATTTACATTACCATGGAACAGAATTGTCGTTGTTGTCTTTAACGAATCGTTAAATATGTTTTAGAAAAGTAATTTCTAACTGGGTATACCTTTCTAGACGTAACCCATATGAACGAGGCTCCCTGGGCCGGGGGCCTGTGAACGCTTGGGTCCCACCGCAGAAAATGATCTGGAAGGCGATGGGAGGGGGCGCAGGTTTGGCCCCGCCTTTGCTGGGCCGTGCTACCCACCAAGTGTACTTGATTCTGCATGAGTGCTGGACTTCCAGAACCTCAGACCCTGGAGAGAGCTGGTGGGCAAACGGCCCCAGCCCACCACGTCCCCCTCGGCTCACCTGGCAGGCCGGCACGCTCCCTCTCCTCTGCAGAGAGACACCCAAAAAACAGATATTAGACCAAGGCTCAAATTCTAGCCAGCACCCACCAAGGCAGCTGGACCAGTTGTTAAACACTAAAGAATGTCTGTTCCCCAAGCCTCTCAAATGCTCCCAGCACCACCCCATCTTCTCCCCACTCCGAATCCTACAGGCATATCCCCGCTACCTGCCAGAGAAAGGGGTAAAGCCTGGCAATGGGACCCCAAAGCGTCTCGCCTCACCGCGTCTGGCTCCCCAGGACCCCGTGGGCTCTCTATGCTCACAGCCCACCCGGGTTCTGGACTGGTCGTTACGTATGTGGAGTATCATCCCCCCACCACCACCACCAGAATCTGTGTGGTCCCTAACACACATACACACACACCCCAATCCCTCTCCCCACAGCCCTCGGACCCAGCAGGGGCAGATGTCAGGATTTCTCTTCCCGTGTCTCATCTTCTGACCTGTGTGCACTGGGCTCCGTCTTCGAAACGCTAAGTGAGCCTCCGGCGAGCTGGGGCACTAGTGGACCCCCCTCCACCCGCCTCGGCCCAGCACCCTGTCGCTTCTCTCGAGCTTCGGAGAAACCCTCCCTGCAGACGCAGCCCTGTTTTTCTTCCCATGCCTTCCTTTCCAGTCACGTGGCAGTTCTTGGACTCGGCTACGTATTAGAATCACTGGGGGAACTTCAGAAAATGCTGTTGGCCAGGATGAGCCCCGTACCCTACAAGCCAGCCTCAAGGCAACACCCAGCCATCGTCGTGTTTAAAGCTCCCCAGAGACACTGACACACAAGGAAGACTGAGAACCAGTGGCCTAGGCTAGATTTTTACTGCACGTCTTCTCCCCGATTCCCTGCCCTGGGCACCCGACTCTAGAATTGCTCGGGAAAAGAACCTTCTGCCCATTTTGTTCCATTAGAATCCCCTCCCCCCCCACCCCCCCTCTCACTCCCACCCCTGCCTGGCTGGGCCACGGAAGCAGCTTCGGGTCCAAGAGCGTTACACTCAAGAGGACAGCCCTCGTCCGGAAGACTGAGGCCCATTTCTACTTCCTTCTCTCGTCACTGGCGAGGAATGCCCTGGTCAAGGAGCCCTGCATCCATTTGTCTTATGGTCGCTCCCGGGAGTGTGCAAGGCAGACCTGGCCATAAACTGTGCAACAGCCAAGGGCACGAGCTCCACATCAGAATCACCTGGGCAGCTCTTAAAGACTGCTGACACCTGCACCTCTCCCGGACCGAGCCCGGCCAGCTCTCTGGAACAAGCAGCATTGTTTCTAAGGTTCCCCAGATAATCCTCACATGCATCCAGAGTCAAGAGCCACCAAGCCTAGTAGCTCCGGGAAGCCTGGCAGGTCCTGCCTCCTGCCTTCTCTACAAATAGCTGATGTCTCGGTCGGGCCATATTTCCATTTCATGCTTCCCCCAATCCATCATCTCATGGGCCACCTGAGCCACGCTTCTGTCTGTGAGTCTGTCGGTCAGCTCTGCCTCGCCCAGAAGCCCAGTGGAGGCCCCACCTCTAAGCTCCTGAGCTCAGGTGAGTGTTAGCCTTAAACTACAAGCTCTTAAGCCCACGGTTCATTCAACTGTGGTTTTCCAACTGCATTAGTCAAAAGATCTACTTGAAGAAATGTCTTTATTTTTAAATTAATACTTTTTACTGAAAAGTAATACATACAAAGAAGAAATCCCAAAAGTAGTAAAGCGTGTAACAAAGATCTTTCTCCTTGTGCGTAGTTCCCCGGCCCCATTCCCAGGGGGCGGGGCTTATTTAAAGTGCACGTTCATATTTGTGCATCTACCCCCAAGGGGCTTTTCTATTTTGGAAAACCGATGGAGTCCTAAGCCCTGTCTCCTGCACAAGAACCTGGGGTGGGGGGTGGAGGAGAAGGAGGGTCCCATCTGCGACTTTAAAAGCTGCTCAGGGGTCAAAGATCGGGTGGGTTTGGAAACTCACCTGACACACAGCACCTAACGCAGTCTTTATGCGCTTAGGGAACTCTGAAGTATAATAGAAAGTGATAGGTGACTCCTAACAGCTGGAAGGGAGAGGGGATGGTTATCACCAACACCTGTACCAAAGTGCGTGCTATGGGCTGAACTATGTCCCCCGGATTCATGTGCTGAAGTCCCAACCCCCCAGCACTTCAGAGTGTGACTGTATTTGGAGACAGTCTTTAAAGGGGTGATTAAGTTAAAATGAGGTCTTTAGCCAAGGCTCTAATACAATCTGATTGTGTCCACATAAGAATATGAACCCAGAGACACCAGAAGGCACACGCGGAGGAAAGGCGTAGGGAGGCGGCCGTCTGCAAGCCGAGCAGAGAGGCCGAGAAGACACCAAGCCTTGATCTCGGCCTCCCAGCCTCCAAACCGGTGAGAAAACAAATTTCTGTTGTGTAAGGCACTCCGTTTGTGAGTGTCATTATGGCAGCTTTAGCAGACTGAAGAAGTTGATTCTACCCCAGTCACCTAGAGCGTCAGGGCAGGCTAGAAACAGTTACTGGGCCCTGGAGACTCCTAAAATGATGTCGTCACCTCCACGCCAGGAGGCTCCCTTGTAAATGAAACAGTTCCCAGCAGGCTCCTTTGTGCGGTTTAGTTAGCAAATTTCTGGCCAAGATGCAAAGGAAAGTTGCCTCGTACTGACTTCTACCCAAAAGCATAAGGTTCAGAGGCTTGCTGCATGAGGTTCGACGTTTTTCCGAAATTTAAAACACGAATGCCAAAAAGTGCTCCACGTAAACAGCTAATATAAATAAGGGAAACCATATAACGGCGTGGACTTTTCTTGATGAGGGGTGGGACTGGGACCAGCGAAGAACATTCTGAGTAGCCCAAAGACACGGCTCACTCTGCACCTACGGACCAAAGCCCCGTTTTCCTCCCGCCTAAGCATGACCCACTGCACGGGGAAGTGAGGGGGTGCATGCAGAAGAGGGGGGCCTGCCTTCTGGTGGAAAACTAACTCCCAAGGAAGGGCCCCGTGGTTCCTCCCAGCTCTGAGAGGAGGGCGTGGCTTTGATCAATAAGCTATTACAAATATGATGCACAGTCGCGAGAGAAAATAACCTCTATTTCCGAGGAAATGGCACAGATGAAGGGCCCGCCACAGCCTTTGAAAGTCAATACCCCCTGCAGTGATTACAGGCTGCAGCCCAGGTGCGCCACTGCCGGCTGGCTGGGCAGCGTGTCTCGCTGATGACCGGCAGACTGCTGCCTCCAGGAGCCCGCAGAGAAGGCAAGGTTTTCTTCCCAAAACTTTTAGAGGTGAACAATAACCGTTAACAGACCTGTTCTCTTGCAAATCCAATATATGCAGTCTGCCCTTCCAGGCACTCTGTCACAGATCTGCCCCAGCCCAGCAACCCTTCAGTACACCGTCTGGAACGCTCCTAAAATCATTTCATCAGAGACAGTATGATACTGTGTTTGTGCCAGTTCATTTAAGTGACGAGTCTAGGGGTGTCGGCTGCCCGAATGGAAAATGGAGAGTCCAGCAGTGGTCTGATTCGGTTCCAGGCCGGAAGCCTGCCCTCTGGCAGGACTGCTGGAGGGTGTCTGTCACCTGGATTTCAACCACCAATCTCTGCTGCGCACATCCGCATACTCGGAGTCAAGGATGGACCTTTGGTGGTGAAAACAGTAGCCTCTAAAATGTCCACGATGAACGTCAGAAATAGGTTCTGGCTAAATTAAAGGGCTTCAAGATATGTGCACTGGCAAAAGTACTTCACAGATACCCGTCTCATACAAGGAATACAAACCCAGAGTGGTCCATTGTCACTCCCTGAGGATAGGTGAGGGCTGGGTCCCTCAGCATCCTGGGACTAGTCACCAGGGTCGGGGGTTCCAGTTGCCAGAGACTAGGAAGATGAAGTCTGCCTTGAACGGTTACTGTATCTTAATCTGGTTACAATGAAAACAGCTACAGCACAGAGAACTGTGACTTCATCCCTCTTACAGAGCGCTGGATCTCGTGTGTCTTTTGCTAATGAGCATATGTCCAGGAAATACCCACGCGAGGTGCAGGAGAGCCTGGTCTGAGGCTGGCCTTCATACGCACTGGATCTTGTGTGTCTTTTGCTAATGAGCATATGTGAACGCGCTGGATCTCGTGTGTCTTTTGCTAATAAGCGTATGTCCAGGAAATACCCACGCAAGGTGCAGGAGAGCCTGGTCTGAGGCTGGCCTTCATTCGATGCTGACATGCAGATTATAAGAGCATCGCTAACCTTCAGTCACCTTTAACTTTTTGAAGGCTCCAGTATTTACCAAAAAGAACCTAATTGGCTTAAGTCAGTTTTCAAAACTTATCCATCGTTATTCTTCAAACCGGCTGGACTTCTCCCCAGGTCCTCCCTTCTCTGATCACCAGTCTAAACGCAGACTTCCCTTCAGCCCCCTCCCTCTACAGAAAGTCTTCCTCACCTAAAGTCTCACTCTGCGGCCAGAGCACAAGGGCCAAAGAAGTTATGCTAGACCCTTGTCGTTCTGCCATGACCTTCTGGACGTGTTTTCTAGGTCTAAGTATTTCAAACCAATATTCTAAGCGCTTCGCAAGCAACGAACCTCATTTTCTACACTTGCTAACTATTTTGTATCTTTCTAAGCAACGAGCCCAATCCTGTGAACACAGAAGAGCTTGCTAAATGCATCTACAGCTCCTGAGCCTACTGTGTGCACGGTAACTTCGGGGCTAAGGAGGGAGGCCACAGCTTAGCTCTGATGCCCAAGAAATGACCCTGGAAAAGAGCGCGGACAGCGGCGGTTCAAAAAGACAGGTCTCCTTGCACCTGTGCATTTTGCAGTGAAGATGTCCGTACCGCTGAATGTCTGGAACCCTGGGAAAGGTGACTGCTTTCCCAGAGGTTAAGGACAGTCTCGAATTTTCCTTCAGCTAATTCTCTAAAGGGAGGTAGTGCGGTGCTTTCTAAAGAAAACTAGAATTGCAATTGGTGGATTCGAGCTGATAGTCCACCGCTATGTATGCGACTTCAGGCAAATTGTTTAATTTCTTTGTGCCTCCAGACACTCATAGGAAATGGAAATACTGTTTATCCAATCGGTAAAGTGCTCTCTATATTCTAAAACGCCATGCAACTGTAGAGCTTTGTTATTTTCAAATATTTACTTCTTTCGGCAACAAGATAATCTCGAAAACACTCATTGCAGTCAGAAAAATCCACTCGACTTTCCCCAATAACCTGTCAGAAACTTTAAAGATCGTGACTTTATTTTTAACATTCCTTCTTAAGTTAAAAATGCGACATTTCGCAACGACTTTTGTTTCGTTCATTAAAGTAGATGGTGAGTACAGAATTTCTCACAGACTTGGCGATCTTCGGTCTGGGACTTTTTCATTTCCATTCGAAGTAGAGACAGAGATAATAAGGCAGGAGTGACCACGGTTTATCTCCGTTCGGTCATCTGGGGAGCGAGGCATGAGGTTCTCGGGCAGGAGCACCGACCTCAGCTCCTTTCACCTTCGAGACCCACCTGTTAAGATGCAAACCACACGTCCGTCCCCAGGACCCCGAGAGGCATTTGCCGTTTTCAGCCACAATGCCTTTCCGGGAATGACAATGCAGGCGTGTGTTATACCTTTGCCTGAAGACAAGTTTCACGCGATCGCAACTTCCCATTCTCAGGAGGGTTCATTTTTTTACCGAATTAAAATTAGAAAGAAGTCACTTGGCTTTATTAAGCATATTTCTTTCACTTAAGTAGACTAAGCTATTCAAAATGTGCCAGGAAGATGATGACAGCAACCAATTTATCCGAAGGGAAAGAAAGATAAAATCGCCAGGAGCCTGTAGATTAAAGAAGCCATTTTCCATTTTAGATCGATATGTAAGCCC
Organism: Pteropus alecto; assembly: GCF_000325575.1. Taxonomy (NCBI): domain Eukaryota; kingdom Metazoa; phylum Chordata; class Mammalia; order Chiroptera; family Pteropodidae; genus Pteropus; species Pteropus alecto. The sequence continues at coordinate 745,434 of NW_006438869.1, forward strand.
AGCGCTGGGAGACAGGGGGACACAGGTGGAGGACAGACCTTTACCGTAGTCCCTCCGATTTTAACTTTAATTGTCTGAATTTCATAATAACGTATTTTCTAATTACACAGGAGCTTGCTTCGGAATGCTGAGCGGGGCACTTCACCGTTCACGAGTTGTCCTTGTATTTCTAATGACTAAGTTTTAAACGATGGATACATATCTCATCTTAGGTTAATTAATATGCTAATTTGCCTGGCCTAACAATTGTCCCCGATAATCTGATTTAATTCCAAAATAATCACCTACAAAAGATACAGATCCTCCCATGAAGTGTGTACCTGTACTAGGGTTCTCCAGAGAAACAGCACCGATAAGACAGGTAAGAGTTGCAACACGGTGTGGATCACGTGGTTATGGGGGCCACCATCTGCCGTCTGCAAACTAGAGGGTCAGAGAAGCCGGTGGTGCCATTCGGCCCGAGAACAAAGGCCTGAGAACTTGAGGGCCACTGGTAAGTCCTGGAGTGTGAAAGCCTGAGAATCAGGAACCCCAATGTCCAGAGGGCAGAAGAGGGTCTTCTAAGCTCAGGAGCGGAGAGAATCCCCCCTCCCTCCCCCTCCTTGTTCTGTTTGCTCTTAATGGCATCGGTCTTCTTTACTCGGGTTACTGACTGAAATACTAATCACTTCCCAAAACCCCCTCAGACACACCCAGAAATTTTCCATCAGCTCTCTGGGCTTCCCTCAGCCCAGTCAAGTTGACACAGAAAATATCGCAGCATCCCATTATTACCAATGGGAAAACGGTGAGCGTAAATGACTAAGAAGTTCGCGGTTCTCACGGAGGGGCCTAGATTTCAAAGTACCTCCCACTTTGTGGCATGATAATCGAATCTCATCCACAGCTCCTGCTCTGGGGTCCAAGGGACATCTTTAGGTGGGAACTGTGTGCGTGTGTGGTCTGACAGCCCTGAGCCAAGCTGGCTCTCACCTTTAGATGGTGGTGGCCTCTGGAGATGAGAAAGAGCAAAAGGACTCGTTCCACGTGGCCTTGTCACCGCCAGATGGCACGTCACCATGAAAGGTTTCAGACTCAATTCTGCCGCACACGTGTTTCTCGGCAGCAGCCATGAAACAGCCTGTTCTCAGCAGCTCTGTGGGGTCCCAGCTCTTGGCCACTAGGGCACCCCTCGAGGAGCCTGCATGACCCCAATAAGCACAGTCTGCTGGCCCCCCAATCCCTGCACCCCTGTCCACAGGAGGGAAGAGAGCCCTGGACAGGCTTTAACCAACCCACTTATCCCAATCGTGAGCTCCACCCATTCCCCTCAGTAAAGATTATCTCCAACAATCCTTATGCTAATAATAAATCTCCAGAGCAGACATTTGCAGATGAAGGTGGTTGAGGATCTGGGACGAAGGATGCTGAGCTACCAACTCATCCTTAGCATCTTTACAGCGTTAGCTGTGCCTGCCCTGGAGTATCCATCCTCTTCATGACACTAAACACTAACTCACCGCTCCTAGGATCAAAAATAAAACTAGCCCACGCACAAATATTGTAGTATATGCTAAAATATTCTAAAGGGGAACCACAGGGTGTATGACCAACGGCCCTCAGGGCGTGCAACCCACAGGGGTTTGGAGGACAAGCATGACCAGCCCCTTGACTTCCCTTGTCCACACCCTTTTAATGGCCCAAGTTCTCTGAGCTACAGCACTAGGAGGGGCTTCTCCCCTCCCCGATCTGAACACAAGACAGCAAAGTAGCTAGAGATGAAAATTTTAAATGAGCAGCTCCACCTCCAAAAGATGAAAACTGGGGTCTAAGTAGCTTTGAAAACCATATATACTGTGTTTTTCTGATAAATGTTCTGGAAAAGGATAACATAATTACCTTATAATCTTATAGGGCTTCTATCTGAGCCACAAAGTTGAGACGTTGTCCTTGCCCAGGTGGTCAGGACATCATGGGAAAGTGTCCCCAGCCCAGAGTCCAGATAGGTCAGCGGCTTTCACTCTATTTCAACATCAAACGCGACACCACATCCAAGCGAGTGGATGCCCCCAAGGCAACATGCAGTTGATTTACACAAGACGAAAGCATATGTTCCATTCTACGCATTATCCCTCTATGCTTTAAAATACACCTGCTCAAAGGGATTTGACTCTTGTCAGAAAGCACAACGCCGGCTGCGTTCAGCGTCGCCGCTGTTTACCGGAGACGGACCCTGCTGCAGGGGCGTCTCTGCTGGAAGCTCCGTTTGCCCCTTGCGGGGCACGATACCTCGGCTCACATTCACCGCTTCTCTGCTTTGTGCCATTTACTCAACTATTTTCCAAGCGCCTCCCACATACCCCGGGAAGACTGCAAGCCGGGGGACCTGCTTCCAGCTCTCGAAGAGCTGATTCTTAATATCAAAAGCAGGACAAATGGCTGTGAAAGGCGGTGCATGATTCAGTACAAATGGATGCCACGGGCCAGAAACGACGTAAGAGCCGAAGAAAGAGACTAAGAAAGCCACGCCGGTTCCTCCTTCACGCTCACCGACCACACTTCGCCTGACACAGCCAGGCGGGTGTCCCACCAATCAGTTCTGACACTAACTGGAGTCAGCGCAGACCCCACCGGCCACGGGCGCAGTCCCACAAGACCGCCCCGCTTCAGATGCCAAAGGCGAGCGGTGGGTCCCCAGCTTACCCACAACTTCAGCTCGACTTGGCTAGAAACTGGAGGTTCTCACAACCCTCTCCCTGGAGTCGACAGTTGGCTAGAACAGCTCACGGAGCTCAGGGGAACAGTATGCTACCAGTTCGTTATATAATTAAGGATATGATAGAGACAGATGGTCGGCCAGGGAGAGAACTTAGGTCTGGGAGGGTCTGAGCACAGGAGCGTCTAGTTCCATGGGCACGGGGTGCACAACCCTCCCGGTCTGCGGACGTGTTCACCCACCCAGAAACTCCCCTATATTATTGGGATTTCTATAGAGATTTGTCACACAAGCTTGACTGATCGTTAACTCTATTTCCAGCTCCTCTCCCTCTAGGAGAATGGGGGATAGGTCTGAAAGGGCCAAGCTCCCAGTCATGGCTAGCTCTTTCCGGTGACCAGCCCTCAACCAGAAGCCCACCAAGAGTCACTTCATTAGAAGCAGAGACATTCCATCACCCAGGAAATTCCAAGGCATTTAGAAGCTCAGCGTCAGATGCTCTTATCACTCAAGAAATTACGAAGGTCTTAAAAGCTCTAAGCCAGGAACTGGGGTCAAAGACTGAATATTAGAACAGAAGATTCTCCTATGCCTCTGTTTACAAGGGTTTTAGGAGCTCTGGGCCAAGAACCAGGGGCAGAGACTTATATACCATATTGCCTATTTCAAAGAGACACAGGATTGAAGTCATCAAAAAATAAAATGAGCTTCTTAGAGAAGATGGCTCTGGTGGGACTTGAAGCTGGCACCAGATCTGTTTGGGCAGAGAAGAAAGTATTACCTTGAATAATGAGAAGGTGCAGGCCAAGAGCACACAGAAAAAGGCATCAGCTCTTCTGGAAAACAATATGGCCAGAAGCAAAGGCAGGTGCCAGGAAATAATGAGAAAAAATTATTGACAAGACTGTAGTCTGAACACAGAAGATCTAGAATATTGGGTGAAGTTTATACTTTGTCCTGTATGTAACAGGGGCCATCGAAAGCTTTTTTAAAAGGGAGCACACCTGATAAATAGGATATTTTAGGAAACAGACCTTCCTGCAGGAAGAATGAATTGAAACAGAGAAAGGACGCAGGGCAGTCTGTGAGAAGACAATTTCGATTATGCGCGAAGCGATGCGGTCCTACTCCAGAGCCAGGCGGTGAGGCTGGAAACCAAATCGTTCCATTTTCTGGAGAGAAAAAAAAAGGACAACTGCTCTTGAAAAATAGCTTTGACGAGCGTCCCACGTCATAGATTGTCCCACGTCATAGATTGTCCCTTGCTTATTTCACCCGTGGTTTTGTTTTTGTTTCTTCTGCTTTCACTGACCACCGAATAATTGCTCTGGCACCCGCTTATTCCTCATCCTTCTGAAGATAGCCCAGCAGACCGGAACTGAATGAAAGGATTTCAGAACCGGTGGACTCACGCCTGTTCGTCTCCCACGGCTCTTCGGTGTTGCCTGTCTCCCAGAGACCACCAACAGTGTGTGCCGAGACACCACACCTGACACTGGGGTGAGCCACGTTTCACCCCGAATGGAGTTACATAGCTCTTGAACTTGGCATGTCACTGAATACCACGCTCTACTCCTTAGCTTTACCAAGGACCTGTGAGGTGGTAGAATCTTTATTACGAATTTCTAATTCATAAGTTTATTACTTAACTGGATGCTACCTAGACATAGAGGAACTGAGGGTAGCAACTGCTGTCCTGGGGATGCATACCAGATTATTGCGCTTCTAGATTCTCCCAAAAACCCAAAGGCATATCTGCCCACTCCCCAGATCCTAGAATCAGGAGCCCCAAATAACAGCCGCAGAGTTACTCCAGCTATGGCTGCCACTTGGCCAGCAACCAGTGACATTCTTTCTTACAAAATTTCAACTCTGGCTTCCGGTCCAGCATGTAAGGAGCTCGGAAGTTACCACTCTGCCCTTACAACAGTGAAAAGCTGAAAAACTGAAAAATCCCCAAATGCTTGGAGATTGAACAACATGCTTCTAAATAGCAAACGGGTGAAAGAAGAAATCTCAAAGAGAAATTTTAAAGTATGCTGAACTTAATGAAAATAAAAATACAACTTACCAAAGTCCATGGGATGCAGAAAAAGCAATACTTAGATGAAAATTTGTAGCATTGAAAGTATATATTAGAAGAGAGACATAAAATCAATAATTCGAGCTTTCACTTTAGGAAACCAGAAAAAGAGCAAAGTAAATCCAAAGTAACCAAAAGAAGTAAAAATTCAAGCAGATATCGATGAAATTGAAAACAGTAAATCAATAGATAAAAATCAATGAAACCAAAAGCTGTCTCTTTGAAAAGATCTATAAAATCAATAAGCCTTTAGCCAGGCTAAGAAATAATATCCGAAATAAAACAGGGGACACAACTATAGATGGTAAAGGAATACTATGATTTTTATGCCCACAAATTTGATAACCTATATAAAATGGACCAATTTCCTGAAAGACAAAATCTGCCAAAATGCATACAAGAAATGAAACAATCTGAATAAGCCTACATCTATTACAAAAATCAAATCGGTAATTAAATAACCCTCCAAATAGAAATTAGCAGGCCCAGATGGGTTCACCAGTGAATTCTACCAAACATTTAAGGAAGAAATCATTCCAATTCTCCACTGACTCCTTCAGAAGACAGAAGTAGAAGAAATACTTCCTAACTTGTTCTGAGGCCAGCATCGCCCTAATACCAAAGACATTACAAGAAAACTAAAGATGACATCTGTCATGAGCATAGATGTAAAATTCCTCCACAAAATATTAGCAAATCGAATCCAACGATGTATAAAAAGAATTACACACCATGATAAAGTGCAATTTATCGCAGGTATACAAGGCTAATTCAACATTTGAATGTCAATTAACACGATCGTATCATCAGGCTAAAGAAAAAAATCACATGGTTTTATCGATACATGAAAAAAAAAAAAGCATTTAATAAAATCCAACACCTACTCATGACAAAAATTCTCAGAAAACTAGGAATAGAGGGGAAATTCCCCAACTGGATTAAAAAACCTCTACAAAAAAAAAAAAAAAACCTCCTACATTTATTATTACACTTGATTGTGAGAAACTAGCTTTCCCACAAAGATCATGAACAAAGCAAGAATGTCCTCTCTCACTACCCCTTTTAAACATCGTCCTACAAGTCCTGGCTAACACATAAGACGAAAAAGAAAATAAAAAGTACACATTCTGGGAAAGGAAGAAATATAACTGTCCTTGCAGGTGACATAATTGTCTATGTAGAAAACCAAAAACATCAACAAAAAGCTCCTGGAATTAATAGCCACTTATAGCACTTATAGCAAGGTTGTAGGGCACAAGATTAATATATATAATTTAAAAAAATCACTTTTCCATATACCAGCAGTGAACAAATGAAATTTAAAAATTAAAAATACCACTTCTTAGTGCCCCGCCCAAAAATAAAATACCTAGGTATAAATTTAACAAAATGTGTACAAGATCCACATGAGGAAAACTATAAAATGCCAATAACAGAAATCAAAGGAAAACTAAATAAATGCAGAAAATTTCCACGTTCCTGGATAAGAAGACTCAATATTGTCAACATGCCAGTTTTTCCCAACTTGATCCATAGATTCGACATAATCCCCATGAATCCCAGCAACTTATTTTATGAACGTCAATAAACTATAGTTTCTTGGAGAGTCCAAAGACCCAGAATAGTCAACAAGGAGAGAGAGGAGAGAGAGAGGAGAGAGAGAGGAGAGAGAGAGGAGAGAGAGAGAGAGAGAGAGACAGAGAGAGAGACAGAGAGAGAGAAAGAGACAGAGAGAGAGAGATCAATGGAAATGAACAGAGAGGCCAGGAGTGACCCACATAAATGCAGTCCACTGATCTTTGACAAAAGAGCGTATGTTACAGAATGGAGAAGAGAGAGTTTTTTTCAACAAAAGGAGCCGGAAGAACTGGTAACCTATGTGCAAAAAAAAAAAAAATGAATCTAGACTCAGATCTTACATCCTTCACAAAAATTAGCCCAGAATGGATCATAGATTTACATATAAAATGCAAAGGTATAAAACCCTAGGGGATAACAAGACAAAAATCTAGATGACCTTTTTAGATACAACCCCAAAGGCAAAATCCATGAAAGAAAGAATTGATACGCTGGACTTCATTAAAATTAAAAACTTTGCTCTGTGAAAGCCACCGTCAAGAGAATGAAAAGCCACAGATGAGAGAAAATATATGCAAAAGACATACCTGATAAATGACTTATGAAAAATATACAAGGAACTCTTAAAACTCGGCAACAAAATGAACAATCAGATTTTAAAATGGGCAAAAAAAAAAAAAAAAAAACCCTAGACGCCTCACCAAATAAATATAGATGGCAAATAAGCATATGAAAAGATGCTCCACCTCATAGGTCTTTAAGGAATTAGAAGTTAAAACGACGAGATATGACTACACACCAATTAGAATGGCCAGATCCAGAACACGGACACCACCAAATGCTGGCAAGTAGACAGCAACAGGCTTCTCATTGACTGCTGGTGTAAATGCAAGATGGCGTGGCCACTTTGAAAGACAGTTTGACCGTTTCTTCCAAAACTAAACATACTTTCGCCATATAATCCAGCATTCACACACCTCGGTATTTATCCAAATGAGTTAAAAAACTTATGTCCACACTTCTGTGCACATGGATGTTTATACCATCTTTATTTATAATTGCCAAAACTTACAAGCAACAGCAACTGAGATGCCTTCAGTAAGCGAACTGCTAAATAAACTGCTATATCGAGACATATTTAGCACAAAAAGGACATGAGCTGCCAAGCCATAAAAAGACATGGAGGAAACTTAAATTCATATTACCTAGTAAAGGCGGCAATCTGAAAAGGCCACGCACTGTATGATTTCGCCCCTATGACAGTCTAGAAAAAGCAAAATTGTGCAGACAGTAAGAAGATCAATGTTTTCTGGGATTGCGGGAGGAAGGGAAGGATGACTAGGAGAAGCACAGAGGATTTTTAGGGCAGTGAAAACACTCTGTATATTACAATGGTAAATACAGATCATCATACATTTGCCAAGACTCACAGAGTACGCAACACCCAGCGTGCACCACAGTGTTGACTCCGGACTTTGGGTGGGTGATGTGTCCACGTAGCTTCGTCAACCGTAATTAATACACCGCTGGTGGGAGATGTTGATGGTAGAGAGGGCTGTGCCTTCGTGGAGGCAGGGCATAAACACGAACTCTTTACTTTCTGCTCAATTTTGCTGTGAACCTAAAACTGCCCTAAAAATGGGACTGAGACAGAGGGAAGTTAGAGCCAGCAGTAGGTGCCCGCGCTAACGGGTGAGAGTCGTAAGCACTAAGCTGCAGAGAGCCAAGCACAAGGTTAAAATATTAACAGGCGGTGAAAACAGATCGCAGCATAATAGACCACAACACATTTAGTGGCTTAAAACAACCCACGTTTATTACCTCACTCAGGGGAGGGGGTTACTCAAGGACGTGAACATGAGCGAGCAAGCATCGCAGGGACCGCAGCAGATGGCCACCAGAGAAGTCACGCAGGAGAGAAACCAAGGGCGCCACGCGCGTCCTCCGCTTGTCCCCGGGCATTTCCTTCCTGGGTTTCATGAGATTTTCCCCGAGACTCTCAGTAACACAAACAAATCCCAACACTCTTCTTTCCAGCAAGCCAGGGTGCGTTTCCGCTTCTTAGACCCCGGAGGAGACTGGGATCCGCTCGTGGACACGACTTCCCTGGTCTCTTCATACGCTAGCCAGAAAGGACTCGCGTCCCGTGCAAGGTGTCTCGCGTGGCAGGCGGTTTGGAGGGCACGTGGACTTGGTTTTGGATCCTGACTCCACCACTTCCAAATGATGCAAGCGTGAGCACTTCTCGTAGAGTAAGCGTTGGCGGGGGAGGGGGATGTAAAATTAGAATTCGATGCCTGCCTTGCAATAGGTCCTTCTTCCACTGACACGTGCGTAAAGGTTTACTTGTTTCATTCCAGTCTTACGTCCTTCACTGTTCCTTCTCCCTCACCATGTAACGTTGTGTTCGTTTTCTACAGCTGTCGTAATGAAGTACCACAGACTTGGCGGCTTAAACAGAAACGTGTCGTCTCACCGATCCGGAATCGAGGTGTCGGCAGAATCAGTTCTTTGAGGCCTGTCCCAGGCCTCTCTCCACGGCTTGTCTTCAAGTTCACAGGACCATTCAGAAGGCCATCTTTGTGTGCCCTGTATCTGTCCAAATTTCCCTTTCTGAGGACACCAGCCCTACTGGATGAGGGCCCACTCCGACGACCTCTTAACCGATCACATCTGCAGTCACCCTATGTCCAAGTCGAGTCACGTTCTAAGGTGCTGGACAGTCAAACTGCAGCGTCTGCGTTTTTCAGTGCACCGACGATCACGATACAGTCCACCCCATGACGGACACATGAAACACACAGACCATTCTCCTAATCTATCCACTCGGCTCCGCGAACGTGAGTGTCCTTCCTCTCTTCCAAGTCTGAACACACAGCTATCGAAAAGCTGCTGGGCAGGGGGCAGCTGGCCTTTGCTGAGGCCGGCTACGTGTCTGCGCTGTTAAGGAATTCACTCCGCGAAGCCCCACAGCAACCCAAAGAGGTGTTTACTCTTAGCATCTCTATTTTGCAGATGAGAAATCTAAGGAGAGCATGGAAAAGGGAAGTGGACATCTGGAAGGCAGGAAATGAAAGATGCAGGAACTTCCGGAGCCCCCTTCGCCCGTCACTGTCTCAGAGTGACCTTGAGCCTGACAGCATCTTAGGATTCCCGTGGCCACACACGGGACGATCTACAGCACAGACATCTTTCTCCCAAGTTACCGAGCGCCGGGGGTGGGGACTTGGGGTGCTGACTGGGAAAACGAGGGGGTGGAGGGAAGCTGCTGCAGTCCCCATGTCACTGGAACTGTGGTAGTCCATTAGGTAGTCTTCCTATGACTCTAAGTTGGCCCAGATTCTGGTTTGGGTTCAGAGGCAAGGTCAGGGCCTCGCTACAGTGTTCCACCTGCTGTCTCAAAGATCGGGAACACCGCCCGGGAAAACAGCCCAATCACAGAACACAGGGAGTGTGAGCAGTCCTGGAAGACCACCACTGATGAGGAGGAACGACGGGGCAGAGTCAGGGTCCCCGAGACCGAACCATGGGAGACATGTCTCCAGCACAGGGGACGATCACGGCTTCTGCCCACGGCTGCCGCTTCTGAGCTTTAGAAAGTTACCCTTTAGTTTTGATAGCGTGGCCCAGCTAAGACTGCACTATGATTTCCATTCTCCAACATGATGCTGTCTCCTTATCTCGGCTGGAGAATCAAGTAGCATATTAATGAAATACGTTACACTAGATTTCACCTAGAGCATGCGATAAAAGCCATTTTCCAAACTTTTCAGCCTGAGCTTAAAGTTGATCCAACATCATTAATAAAAGTTTGTGTATGGACCAGTAGAACCGACGGGGCTGGCGGGAAAGTCTGGAGGATAATTTAAAGGTTGGTTCGATTTAAGACAAGTTCAGGTATAACGATGGAATTTCACTGCATTTGCTCTATGTTTGTGATGAGTGCAAGACAGAAAAAGCAGCCTTTATGGGTTTTTTTGGTCTATAATTAATGAGTGGCTTCTAGAACAGTTGGAGGATTGTGCTTGCAGCAGACCAGCTCCCTTGAGCAGAGTGGACTCTCAGGAGCCCGTTTGCATCAACCCAGACGTCAGCACCCTCGCTTTCGCATTACGGGGTTTTACGGTCTTGAGTCGCAATAGGTTGAAACCCAATTAGGAGACAGGAGACTGACATGATGGTGGCTTAAGTTATTAAAGCCCGCGGCAGGACGTGAGTGACAGCAGCCGCAGTGCATCTGAGGAGGTGCGGGGGGCGGGGGTGCTCAGCGCCCTGGTGCCCTTCTCAGCCTCCCCAGAGCAGGATCTCCCCCAGGAGTCACTGCCCCCAGACCACGTCCACCCGCTTAGCGGGGACAGCGCCACGTTGCATGGGAAGTGGGAGGTCACCTGTCCTGCATGCCTCTCACCCCTACCATGATGCCCCTTCCCGAACCCGGCCAATCCGGAGTCCACGCCTAGCCTCCCAGTGGAAACAGTCCTGCCTGGAACTATGTCCCTACCTGACAGCATCGCCCACTGCACTGACTTTGCTAACTGCCCTGCACGCCAAAATGGACACCACTGCTGCCCGTGACCCTCACCCCGTGACAAAGTTGTGTCTTCTCCACTCCCGATCTCTCCTTCACACTGGACATCATGCAATCTGCTTACCTTAGTCCTTTAATAAACAAAGGAATCCAAACAAAACGGTTTCTTTAAGGATGTGTGGTTTTCGGCACCTTAGCGGCCACCAGCCCTGACTCCGCACCTGAAATTGTTCAAGGCTGATGCGTAGGCCTCACCTCCAGGAGATTACAATCTTATTTACCTTGGTGGGGCCCAGGCACTGGCATTTCTGCTGTGAAGTGCAGCCAAGGGCAAAAATGAAGTCAGCTAACAAGTCCAGCTCCAACTCCTGGTCACCTTATGTGTCCCGTGTTAGAGGGGCCCCTTCCAGCGCCTCTCCAGCCTGTGTCCACTGGGTCTCTTGCTCTCAAATGATGAGCTTATGTATCAAGGGTGCATCTCACCTGTTCCCCACACCTGCTCCCCAAAGTGGGGAGGGAAAAGTACAAGAATGGAGTAACGACCGTGCCCCTGACTGATGTCCGAGCAGATGGCCACTCAGGCCATGCCTCAGGCCAGGAGAAGTGCAGGAAGAAATTCACAAAGCTCGCGAGGGGCCTGGTGAGGTCCCTTTGTCTGTGGCCATTCTACACAAGATGAAGAGAAACCTAACTCTGCTCACTTGCAAAGGCTGGCTCCGTAAGAGATTCGATGTAACTGCTTCCAGAGCACTGTTGCTATCTAGAGTCCCTTCCCTTGCGTCCCTCGCCAGAGGCTGTGGAGCTAGTTTCCTACTGAGAGAGACAAGCCTTAGAGTCTAGTCACTTCACAGCAAACAGCAATACACCTTCAGTTAGACAAAACTGTACAGTATCTTCATACCAATAAGATATCGCCACGTTAACGTGCGTCCCACCACAAGGCAGCATTTCGAGGCTTTGTTAGAAAATGACGTGAGCCAACGTCCAGTATTATAACACCTAGAAACAACTGAAAAAGCTTCCAGACCTCTAACATATCAACCTTTCATCCCCCACCATCCATCTCCAGTCAAAAGTTTACAGGATGAGAGTGACATCCTGTGACATCCATCTCCAGTCAAAAGTTTACAGGATGAGAGAACAGAGTGACAAAGGCACAGAAATGCTATCAATAGGTTATTCATTTTGAGAGAATCGTGTATCTGATGACCAATACACTATACATCTTTCTTATTTGAATAGTAAATAAATGAAGTCTTAGTAACTGTAGTTACCACGACAGTAACTGCAGTAAAGTAGCAATTACGGTAGCAGCTACAGCACTAATAAGTACGGTAGTAAGTGTAGTAACTATAGCAATAGTTGTAGCAGTAGTCATTGTGGAGCGGGTCATCGCTGGAGTAATTGTAAAAGAATTGCAATGGCAGTAATTACAGCAGCGACAGTAATTGTAACTATAAAGTGGTAATAGTAATTGTAATAGTAGTAATTGCGCTAGTAATTAAGCAACGGTAATTACAGTAGAAGCCGTAGCAGTTGACAGGGGACACTAGCGTTCCACCCCCACCGGAGCACAGTGAAGGGACTGTGTTAAGGTGGAGGGAAAAATATTTAAATTTGAATCTACATAAGATGTGTTATGGAGAAGCTTCCCAAAATAATTCGATCCCAAACTACGTATTTCTTAATTTCCCAGGAATGCAAGCTTGTGTTGGAAAGCATGTGAAGAGCTCAAAGCATGCAAAATAGTGCATCATTCATTAAATCTATAGAGCATGTTTATCACAGGACATGGAATTCATTTATGTACAAAATTCCTCAGCCCTGGATTCGCCGCCCCGCACTGAGTCACGTGGGTTCTCCCAGCATGTGGAAAGCATCGGGCTGTCCAGGATGTGGCCTGCTCCTCACAGGCCAGCTTGAAAATAACTGCGCCAGCAGATCCAAGCCCAAACAACTCAAAGTTGGTTTCTTCGTGAAGCGCCTCCCCATGTCAGTCCAATCGAGAGACAGGGTCACGGGGCTGGAGATGGACTATCCCAAAGATTCTGGAGACGCTCTGACGACAAAGCGTCCAGCACACCGTGGATGCCACTCCAGACACACAGGACTCAGCAATGAACAATAACGGTCACGGTCTTTTCTGCTCTCAAGAAAGAATGACAGTAAACACAAAACTCAAGATGATTTCAAGACGGGCTAAAACTGGTGAACACACGACGCGATATACAGATGAGTGTTATTGAATTGTACACTTGAAACCTGTATCGTTTTTATTAACCGTCACCCTCGAAAAAATTTTTTAAAATATGAATAAAAACAAGAGGATGTGATAGAGACCAGTGGCTCGTGGGGGGCCGGGGTCAGGAAAGGTCCCCCTGCAGGGGACACTGAGCCGAGAAACGAGCAGCAGTGAGCGAGGAAAATCCCCCAGAACAGGGAAGCCAAAGGCCTTGATGCGAAAATCATTCCGGCCTTTTGTGATGAACAGACGTGTCCAGGACAATAGTAGGTGAAATCAGACGGAAAGGTCAGCGACAGATGATTAAGGCGGGTGGATGAGGTGTGGGACGTGGGGAGGGGCTGCAGGGGGAGAATTGTCCCCGGATCTCCATTCTGTGGCACTAGACGAGGAGACACCGCAGATGGCGGCTGCAGAGGTGGCCCGGGGCGCAGTGCAGGGCTTGCCAAGTACAAGGCGCCACCGAGACGCCCTTCCAGGCTCAGGCCTCCGGCGCGTGAGCCAGGGGAGCCCAGGGTCCCAAGCGCTCATACCCCCACCCTGCAGCTGCTCCCCTCCATGGGCCCTGGCGGGAAATAGTTGTGGCTCCTCACTGCCACAGACTCCCTTCTGCTCTCCTGCTCCTCCCCTGAGCCTGGGCGTCCCCTCCAAACACACACACACCCTCAGGCTCTTCAATTCCTGTGTCGGAGCCTGTGCTCCTCCCCACTGCTGCCACCAAGACAGTGGCTCACAACAACACAGACGTGCTTTTTTGTATAGATCTGAAGTCCAAAATGCACCAACTGGGTTAAAACCCAGGCGACGGCAGAGCCGCCCTCCTTCCAGGGGAGCCAGCGGCTGCCCAAGTTCCCACTGGGCGCTGGCTCCACCCAATGAAGACCAGGAGCTGAACCGGTGGCCGCGGTGCCTCCCTGGGGTCCGGCCAGGGCCCAGCACAGGAACCGCCTCTGGGGAATGAGTCAGCAAGGGGCCTCCCTGGACTGCCCGCCGGGTGGACTGAGCCACAGGGGCCGCGGGGGTGGCGTGCTCTCCCGGGAATTCTCAGACCCTTGCGACCGCCTCCACCCGGGCAGCCGCGTGGCTCCCCACGTGGCTGTGCCCCCTCTTCCACCCGTCAGCTCCGCACACCCGCCGTCTTTCACAGGTGAGCTGCGCTGAGGAAGACGGAGATGGGCGTCACCGTCAAGGTCACGACCACCAGCCCGACGGTGCCTCCAACGCTGCCCGACACCCTAACCAGCGCCCGGCACCCCTCACTCTCCCCACGACCGTTTCTGCTCTTCGATGTTCTTCTCGAACCTCCTGCCCATGATAACCCCACCCAGTCAGCTTCTGATGAATAACGTCAGCCACAACGCGTTCCAAGCTCTAGGAAAATAACTCTAGAGAACTCACAGGGAAGGGGAGTGGGTGGGGGAAGCACTAAGTTCTTGCAGCTTAGATCACCTCCTTTAAAAGTGTCGTCAGTGAGAAAATGGGACTCCTTTTAAGCCACTAAAGCATTAATATTTGCACCTGTGTGAAGGGAGACCGATTCCTCATCTTGCTTCCCCGACATCTGTAAAATGCTTTTGCGTTTAAAGAGGGAATCTAACGAAGCCCCACCTGTTGGGACAGCACCCGGGCTTAACCCTAGAGGGTCCTACGTGCAGCCGCTGAGTCAGAGGATCCTGAGTGCCCGAAGCCTGGTAGCACGGCAGTGCTATCACAAGAAGACTGTCACACGTGTCACCGAGCCTTCCCTGCAAGGTGCACGGGCATCAGCCACAGGGACAGAGAGCTGAGACGTCATCACGCTTACACCATTCGAACTGCTCTCGCCTGCTTTCTGTGGTCGGCGGACTCGGTCTGAGACTTGCTTTCACTACGAACGGGGAGAGAGCTTGGGGGACGGATCTTAGAACCTCCTGCATGGGCCGGATACCACTAACTAAAGTTCAGAGCTCATGCAGCAAACCCAGGGCAATTCTCAACGGTGAGATTCGGTGAGTGGCCACTGCGGGCCAGGGGTACCAAGATGGATCGCAGGAACAACCTTCCTCTCAAAGTGGGTGCTGTCCCCTCCAGTTCAATGTTACGTGACCTTGCTGAGCCAGGCAGGACCTGAACAAGCACCCACACCACTGCTTCCGACGGGAGCCAGTAAAGACTTATCTGCTGCCACAGACGACTGAGGGCCCCCATAGGGCTCAGGACTGCACTGCCCATGGATGAATCCCGCTCGCCAAGGCCTGGGCCCTCCTACCTGGATGAAACCCCCCAGGAGTGACCGCGGTTAGAAGTACAGCACACCCCCGGCTCCCTCCAGGCCTTGGGTCCCCAGCAGTCATGGTTACAGACCTCCAAGGTCTGCAAGGTCAGGCTGCACAGGCCTGCAGGAGGAAAGCGCCCAGGCTCTCAAGGGCGCACGTGGGCTTGTATAGAGAGAAAAGAGAGGGGCGCAGAAGGAAACACTGAATAGCGCCCACGAGGTTAGACACGGAGAACACGCGTTAGCTTACCTGGAGAAAGTGCACCCGGGCGGGCAGCGCGAGAGCAGACGCAGGCTCAGGTGGAAAACAACACCTGGCCGGCATGGACGGACGCCCACAGAGCCTCGCAAGGAACACTGCACCCGGCCCACACGAAGAGAGCACACAGACTCGGGTGGGAAGCCGCACAGAGCTTCATGCGGAGAGACGCACACACTCACATGGGGAGAGGCACGCAGGCTCACGTGGACAGACACGTGCTCACGTGGGGAGACCACGCAGACTCACGCGGAGAGATGCACGCAGACTCACCTGGATTGCACGATGTGCACGTGGGCGGATGCACTCAGACTCACGTGGAGAGGCCCAGAGGCTCCCCATACTTACACGGGGAGATGCGCACAGGCTCACGTGGATAGACACGTGCTCATGTGGGAGACTCGGCAGACACGTGGGGAGATGCACGCAGACTCACCTGGACCGCACAGGGCCTACCTGGGCAGACCCGAACTCACGTGAGCAGAGGCACGTGAACCCCGGTGCCGCGATGCACACAACTGTTGGGAACGTAGCCCCTGTCACCCTACCCCCCCATCTATAGAGAAGAATGACCCAGGCAGGTGCCAGCCTTGTCGCAGGCCACCCTGCCAGTTCAGGTCACATCTGAGACTAGAAACCAGTATCCATGTGACAGATTTTTTTTTTTTTTTGCCCTCTTTAATTTTAAAAGAAACTAAAACAAAATTTCCCTCAAGACGTTTCCAACTCTGTACAAGCAGAGCAAGGAGCACCGAAGTCAAATTCCCGAGTTTTGGGGCGTTTTTCCAAAGCGGCCCTTGAGCGAAGGAGGAAGGCGTGGCAGCCCTATTTCCCGCGGATGGTGACCTCAGAAGGCGTATTTGCTCACGAGCCGCCCCGGGGCCTGGGCGCACCACCCCAAGTGCTGTCCTGCTTCCCGCTCAGGAGTGTCAGGCCCCCCTCACACAGCTCCTTCCCAGGGACCCCGGCCTCGGCCCCCACCCACAGCAGCCCCCCGACACACACA
The DNA here is from genome assembly GCF_000325575.1 of Pteropus alecto. Taxonomy (NCBI): domain Eukaryota; kingdom Metazoa; phylum Chordata; class Mammalia; order Chiroptera; family Pteropodidae; genus Pteropus; species Pteropus alecto. The sequence continues at coordinate 762,079 of NW_006438869.1, forward strand.
CTCTCAGCCCCTGTTCGTCCTGCAGTTTCCTTCCTGGTGTTTTTAAGGGCCGTTCCTCACGTTTGGTCTCTCTCCCCTCCAGCATATTAGCTGAGTGAGGCTAACACCTGGCTCTGGCTAGTTTGCAGCTCTGTCCTTAGCGCCCGGGGCAGAGTCTTGCATGCAATAGACACTCCATCAACATCACTCAGATAAAATGGCGATGAACTGTATCTAAATGGACATGTTCTGTTTCCAAAAGGCCTTACTGAAGGGTCTGTGATGTCACTTTTATTTTTACGCTAATGGGTTCCCGAAAAACAATGACCTCACGTCCCTACAACTCACAGCCTGCTCCTGAGACAGGGCTGGCAGCATCGTGCATGAGTGAGCGGGGAGCACTTAACGGGGAGGGGACGTGCATTAACCTCTCTCTGATCTCGCCACGGGTGACACACTTCCAAAGGGGACATTCCCTGAGGGCAGGGAGCCACACTGCCCGGTCCGCGGGGATCCGCACGTCCCCAGCTGTGGAGGAAGTGTGCCATTGTAGTTTTTCGTAGGGTTCCCAAGGCTCTTTCCCAGAGCGTATTTGTAAATCACTCAGAGGTGAAGGCAACTGCGCTACGGCATAGCTTTTCGTATTCCCGGCCTCCTGTCACGAAAACAAACGCACTCCTTATGCTGGTCCTTGCGACACTCCCTCCGTGGTGCGTGGGCGGCTGGGTCAGCTCCTGAGCCATCGGGGTCCAGCAATGACGTAGGTGACTCTGAGGGGCCTGTTTTTACCTTAGGCTACGGTACCGTTCCCTAGTGCGTCCTCAGTCAAAGTCCCCTGGGCTGCATGCGGGTTCCTCCAGCAGGGCCCGTGCAAGCGGTGAACACCCCGGTGAGAAGTCACTGCCAGCTAGCCCTCAGGGGACGCCCTGACCAGTGCTCTGTGCACGTCAGCCTGAGCGAAAGGTATGAAGTTGGTCACCTGTTAATTCTATTAACGAGTCTCATTACCCACAATGGAAAATACGTGTTGAACACAGGTCATTTTTGTCCAATTGATCACCATGGCTACCTAGAGACTGCTACCCTTGAACAGCCAAGCCAGCAACATGGTCATGTCTATGAGTTTTGAAGCATGTTGAAAGATAATTAGCAAACATGCAGTTGCCCAACATTTATAAAAATGGAATCCCAATCATATCTTCATTAGACCTCAGTTCCAAACCTGAGTAACTTCCTTCAGTGGTCAGCCTTTGTATCTGAGCCTTTTGCACCTCCCCCCCACCACACACACACACAGACACACACACCATCCATACTCTAAAAAGCCTCTACCAACGAAAGCCTCTTTAATACCGCAGCGTGGAGGCAAGGGCTAGAAATTATCTTGTTATTCTGCCCAAACCCACGTGACAGGAGGAAGTATTTCCCAGCCCCCACGTCCTTGAGATGCCAAAACTTGATTTGCAATTAGTTTGGTGCTCAAGGAACAGCATCATTGCAAGACCGACGATGCCGCTGTCAAAACCATAGACAGTGCACTTATTTAAGACAATTCGAATGCAGAGCAAAGGGTACCCCGGAAATAACCAGCCGGCCGGTGAAGCTGCATTCCTGAGAGGCGAGGCCTGGATTTAATGAAATGAGGAGAATCGTGTGCTTGCCCCATCTAAAGGGTTTGGAATGTTCTACCTCATCCTCTTTGGAATAGTTTGAGTTTGTGAAGTGAGGTGTGTGTGTGTGTGTGTGTGTGTGTGTGTGGTGTGTAGCAGTAGCAAATGTCTACACCAAAACACGTAATGCCAGAAACTGCGTTTCATTCCCTTCGTGCAGGATTTGGATGTGAGCACCTGAATTAGGGGGCTGCTGTGAGGATCAGAATGGTCACGATTCCATCGTGATTACTTCCTTCCCACCTCTGCCAGGCCCTGCCTGCAGAGCTATCTAATGCGGGTCCACAGAGATTAATCCTGAAGCTAGAGGCCACAGGGACCTTCAACACACAAGCATTAAGACATAAAAAACAAACTCGGCAAACACAAAAAGAGAAATTTGATTACCTTTAGAAGGGTAATGAAGCCAGCTAGGAATGCTAAAGAAATTCAGACAAGCCTATCACTGACTGTCACTACTCATAGAATCTTAATTCCAAATGCTGGTGATGGACATGATCTCCAAACCCTTCAAAACACACAGATTCCTGACACAGAGGGATGAGGGGCCACAGAGAATCAGCATACAATTCTCACGTGCAGCGGGGAAAAAACTTCAGGGAAGACAACAGTTAACACACTAAGAGAAATGACAGCTTAAATTTGAGTTCTCAGATCACCTTGTAAATTGTTTGCACAGATATGACAGTATTTACATGATAATTTCATGCTTCTCAGCACACAGAGGAAAATAAAACTTGTTAGATGACATAATGGGACCATTAATTCCATTAACAGATCAAGGGTTGCTTCTAAAACTCTTCTGTTGCTTCATCATCTTGATATAATTCGAAATATCGTTACATCTGCATTTCATCACCCACTGGGAAAGACAAGTCAGAAAAAAAAAACATGAGTTTGCTAGCTTGCCTGGAAAAAGTATATTTACTAGTGTCAAAATGTTTGAGGCTCTTAGGTTCCTTTATTGGGACTGACCCCTTAGGGAAAATATTAAAAAGTGTTTGAGGACTAAATACTTTTCCACTGACTTAAAGAACAGAATGAAGAACTTTGTCTGTAGCACTTATTTTGGAAAGCAGCAAAGAAGTAAGAATGGATCAGCCACCAAACCAGGAAGCTCCTTGAACTTGATGTTGCTATTGTTTCTTCAAACTCAGCTGAATCAGCTCCATTTCAGTGGCAATTCTCTGGGGGCGGGAAAAGACAAGACAGATGACAGGTGCGGCCAGCCCCGATTCGAAAGCACAGGAGGAATTCTCTTCCCTGTACATTCGCATTTCGTCACTCGCTTGCCATCTGTGTAGGGTACCCTCCAAACTGGGAAAGATGAGGAGGCCATGGGCTAGATTCAGATTCGAGATTCAGGACGCACCCTTTACCCTCGAAAACATTCCATGTCGTCGATCTTATAGCTCCGCCAACAGCGTGCCCTGATGCAGAAGTGCCTGGGGGAACTAAAATTAAATACCCGTGAAAACTAGCTCCCTGAGCAGGACCGTCTGTCTGCTCCGGCCTCCTCTGCCTTTCCCGTTTGTCTTTCCCTTCGTTTAGAGTCACGCCTTCACTCCGGGCACACTACCTCACGGTCGTGGGTGGGTGGGTGTTGTCCTTGTTACCCAGGGAGCTACACGGGGGAAAGAAATTACTTATTGATTTTCCTTTCTGTGGAATGGTGTCTCTGCCATGCTTTTTGAACCAGGTCAGCAATGCAAACAGTACAGCTGTGGGAACTTAGACAGTATGCCATGCCGGCTGTCTCGCTCACCCCCATCAGCGCTGCAGGGCAGCTGCCCTTCCCGAGATCACCAGCTCCTAGCTCTTTTGATAAGACACAGGAAAAAAAAAAAAGTGTGTACTTCAGAAGCTAAAAGAATGAACAAAAGATGCTATTTGCCCATCTGAGCCGTCGAAACAGCATGGTATAGGTTTAGTTGTACTCCGTTGTTCGAAGAGAGATTTGGGGTGGCCCATCCTGAAGAAGGGTGCAGCTTGGACATGCAGTGAGAGCAGAGTGGACAAAGAGATAAAGATGAACCGGGATCTGGCACATGGAGCAGGCACGCCCCGCATGCCATGCAGGATAGGAAACTGGGTGGGCCTCAACAAGGAGGAGTCCTTCGTGGTGGCCCTCGTGTTTGGGCTTCATCAGGGGCTGGCAAACTGGCTCACGTGCCCGTTTTTGTAAACAAGCTTTTACTGGATCAGAGCTTCCCACCGGAGACCAAGGTGGCCCAGGCAGTGGTCCCAATGGACCTGTGTCCGTAGCGGTGAGAGCTCTCGATCTAGGGGAAACTGAGTCAGACAGCAGCTCACACCCAGACAGCCCCAGAGCCCGCCTGCTCCCTCAGCCTCTGCCCCAGGGCTCCTGCTGTGATCCCACTGGCCCTGGCAGAGGAGCCGCGTCCTTCTCATCGTCCTGACAAATCCCCTCCTTGCTGCGGACACGCTCCCGGAACCATCGGCTCAGAGCAGGAAGTTTGGGAAGGTCGGTTGGTGATATGGACTTTTTTTTAACGATTGTAATAAAAGCTAGCTTAAACCTCTTTCTCAAAACTCGACTTCGATTTTGCTCAAGATGATCTGCTCTATATAAGAGACATAATAACCTTTGAAGAACACAGTGTTTAAAAGCCCTCTTTCTGACCACCCAATGCCTCTGTACCGAGCTCTTGCTGCAGCTAGTTAGAGAAGTTAACGAGCGTCCGATGCAAATCAGGTCATGCTTAGTTCTATTAAAGACGAGAACTAGCTCAGGGGACCCTGGAAGCTGGAATGAGCCATGAGCACTTCTGAAAGGGACCATCTCCGAAAACTTGTAACTAGGAAACTCTAAGGACTTTACGGATGCACAGGCCAAGCACACAACGCATTTCTTTTCTCGCCTGGGTTTTGCTCCCTGGAAAACCCAAACCTGTCGATGAGGAGGAGCAGGG
>NW_006438869.1:766784-793951 GCF_000325575.1 Pteropus alecto
CGTACGCACCACATGATGATTTATATGGCGTGAGGATCAGCAGATGAATTCAGTGCCTCCTGGTGGTAACGAGTCTTAACTGTAGGACCGGTTTTGTGAAAAATGATTATACTTCGAACGATGAAACATGAGGTGATAACAAACACCATGACAATAAGCAACACAAACCTGACATCTGTAGTGAGAGCTGTGACAAACACTTGTCACTGCCTTTTTTTTTCTGATCTCATTCTTTTCTTTTTTTTTTTTTTTGCAGCTTCATTGAAATTCACCGCCGCTGCCCTCTGAAAGAGTCTTCTGTGAGCTCGCTGCTGACCTAAGTAACAACATGACCACCCAGGAAATTCGGCCTTATTAATACTAAACTCTGATCACTCAAACCAAGTTATTAAATGCAGCTGGAAAGAGAAGTATGTGGTACAATCAGGTGCTGTTTGTTCAACATACGTGGCTTTTCCTTTATCTAGAATGACAATCACAGATTCCTCAGACAGCCTGGCATCTGGTGTGGATGGAAGCCGCACCAACCTGAGTTCTCGGAAACTGGTTTAAGGAATCGTGTGGCCTGCCCTTCCCCCAGTCCCTCCTGGATTCTTCCATCCTGACGATTTTGCTCTTGCAAAACCTCCAAAATGTTCCAGGACAAATGTCTGACCCAGCTCCTTGCTGTGTACTTCAAGATCCAATTCAAATCCTATAATATCTTCCTTTCTCTCTAAAAACTAAAGCAATTTCTCCTTCTACTAGGTTGGCAAAAATGAAAAAGATAGTCCTGCCTACAGTCAGTAATCACCTCCAGCCTTCATGTTTATGTAATATTACCCCATTTACTTCCTTCATCCCGCCTGTCACAAGCTGAGGTTATCTTACCAAGCTCTGTGTGTGTGTGTGTATGTGTGTGTGTGTGTGTGTGTGTGTGTGTTTACTGGTGTCTCTCCCAATAGAACAGATGCCTGCCTTCCAAGGACAGGGACTTTGCCTGCTCTGCTCACTACTCAACACCTAACCCCTTACACAGTATCTGGCACATGGTAAATGCTGAATAAATATTTGCTGAATGAGTGAGCATTCAGTGTTGACGTAGATATTAGACTCTTCTGTACTTGCTGGTGAGATCGCACAAATTATTTAGAAGACAATTTAGTAATATGAATCAAACTTCACCACTCAAATACAATAGTGAAGTATAAGAAATTACTCAAGTGTTTGTCAAGAAGTAGAAAGTATGTGTATCATATAATAATATGCTATGCGACCATCAAAAATGATTATGTTTATCTATCTTTACTGACCAAAAAAATGTTCATGACATAGTTAAACCGAAACAACTCACCCTGCAGATCTTAGGACTTAATAAACTCCATAATCGAATGAGCCAATTTCTTAAAATAAAGTCTATATCAATAGATGATTGATAGAATGATAGATATATGATAGATAGATAAATGATAGATAGATTGATGATAGATAGATAGATAGATACATAGATACATAGATACATAGATGATAGATAGATAGATAGATAGATAGATAGATAGATAGATAGACAGATGATAGATAGAGGATAGAAAGATGATCCTATTGGTTCTGTTTCTCTGAGAACCCTAACCCAGCATACAGAGTAGGATCCCGTTTTGTTAACATATTACAGCCATGTGCATTTAGTCGTGGTGGCTTGACTTCAGTATGTACCCCATTTGTGCACACCCCTCTGTGTCCCTGTCCTTGGATAGGCCCTTTCACACCGACTCTAGGCTTAGCTACTTAACTTGATTCTGACCGGCGAGACAATAGCAAATGTGATATAGGCAAAAACTTGGGAAGTGTTTGCATATTGGAGCTTGCCTTCCTGCTGCCCTTGAAACCTGAGACCGCCATGTGAAGCAGCCCGGGGCAGGCTGCTGGCGCACAGAGGCCCCGCTACCTCCAGGCACCCCGCCATGCTCCACAGAGCGGCTCTCACGCGGGTTTGAACACAGGAGCCCTGAAATCTGCCGACAGCACTAACGGGGCATTGAGAGGAAGAAGGAGGAGCTGCACGACCGGGTTTAAAAGGATTTGGATCATTTGGGTAATTGGCAAATGCAGTGTGTCCTTCCGGAAGACTGCGAAATAATTAGTCTGAGGGAGGGACGCTAATCTGGAAATAATGGTCTTCTGTTTATGTCACATTATTTTTTACCCGGCACCTTTCCCCCCGAGGGCCCCGTAGCACCTCTGAGAGGGATGGGCACGGTTAAGCTAAGGCGTCAGCACTCAGAGAACATGCACTCTCAGGGGGAGACGTGTAAACCGCACGGCTGGGGCCCACGCGAGAGGAAGGCAGGGCTCACAGTTCTCCTGTGAGAAGCGGGGAGACCCCAGGGGATTCCCCACATAGAAATATCTTTGGGCACTCTCATGAGAGGACCAAGCCAGCAGAATGTTTGCTCGATTCAAGCTGGAGTGTTATTTCCTCAGGGTAAGATTAAATATATATGTATATAATGACAGATTTTGAGTTTTTTTCTCGAAATAAAGGTTTAAAAAGTTTAGATTTATCATCTTAAAATGATGAAAACACGCACACACACACACACACACACACACACACTCATGGAACTTTTCAAAGTTTTGTAAATAATGCCTAAGATTGCACAGGCGATTGGGTGAGCGGAGGTCCCAGGGAGAATGGAAAGAACTTTGTTCTCTAGCTGCTCACACTCATTTTCCTCCGGGGGAAAGAACCCTCCCTCCTCTGCTCGTCTCCCCTCCCCCAGCTCCCAGTCCAGCTGGAGGTGTTGGATGCAATTACCATGGGCCATGATTAGACTTTTAGTTCAACAAAGAATGGGCTCTCTCGTCCTGCGGCTCAACCCTCCAGCCAGCCACCTCAAGGAAACAAACCTGAGCCTCTGGAGCATTTTGAGAGCTTGAGTTTCCAGGTCTAATAGAACATGCCGATGCCACATACAGATCCAGTATGGCTTAGTGTCAGTCAGGAGCAGATAGATGTTTACAGGGATGGTCAAGTGATCAGAAGCCCAGAGAACAGAGAAGGTAAAACTTGTCTCACATGGCTCTGGAGGCGTTTGAATTCCAAATTCCAAAAGTTCAGCTGTTAAAAATTCAGCGTGGCTTGTTTATATAACTGAGCAACTTTTTACACTAATTCTCTCTCTCAAGGGGAGGAAGTAGGAGAGAATCCAGCTGAGTCTACAAGTCAGATGCTATAAGAATGAGGCACGACCTAGATGCCCAGGTACACGGAGGAAGGTGTGAGTAATAGGGCTTGGAGGACTGTGAGTCTTGTCCTGGTCATTTACCCGGAGCTTCTTATGGCTAGAGGGCCAGATCCAAGTCAGACTCCGGCCCTCCTCACGGGGAGGCCACGCGAAATGACTGTGAGCTGTTGGTGTAAAACAATCTCGGTGTGTGTCACGGAGACCCAGAGCTTGTCCTGTCCACTCCCCCAAGTCCTTTCTCAACTACCTTTGCTCACCAGAGCATTCAACTCCAGGCACCATAGGTATTTCAAGGGAGACATTGACAAGTGGACATTCGATCAGTGGGCTGACCTGTGGGGTGACCTGCTTGGTGAGCCTTCTCAAACCAGATCATTTCAAGATTAATTCATGGAATTAGAGATTTTTTTTTAAAAACTGAGGAACTTAAAATGTTTTAAAGTGTGATCGTGCCTAAGAGAGATTCAACTTAACCCGTTATAGACTCCAGAGCAGCACTGTCCAAAAATATAATGTGAAGTGTGTATATAACTTCAAGTTTTCTAGTACCCATATTTTAAAAAGTATTAAAAAGAAACTGGTGAACTTGATTTTAATAATGTACTTTATTAACCCAATATATCCAAAATGTTATCATTATAATATGTAATTGATAGTGTAAAAATTATTGGCATATATAATACGTTTTTTCTTAGTAAGTCTTTGAAATCCGATGTGTATTTACCATAATCCACACCACCGACGTTCCAAGTGCTTGCTGGCAAATGTGGCCAGCGGCTGCCATACTAACCAGAGCAGCTCTACAACCTAAGTTGGGCCATGATGTCCTAGGAAGAAATATCAGGGGGTCTGTCTTCAATGTCTGTGTGGCCCGAGGCCCTTCCTTCTCTGAATCGCTATGTTAGGTAATTTCTCAACAGGAAAAAATATTTCTTCACGGCTCTTGTCTCTTTTCGAGTAACGCTGGTCCCTTCCTCCCTGTCGTGAGCCACACCTTCCTTCCTACTTGCGGCAAACAGCCCGCCTCCCCTCCTCTGCGCTGCCACCTTCCACGTCCCCCTCACATTCTGGATGGGCACCCCGCTCCGGCGCATCATCGCACACGCGTGTCTCACGACTGAACGCCCACGCACTGCAATGCCGAGGCACGTCACTGCGAACCACAGGCAGCGTCACGACGTCCCTCGTCGGCCGCACCGAGCCCGTCCAAGCAGACAGCCCCCCGGTCACAGGGCTCCGCGGGACATTAGCGCCCTTCGAGCTTCTCGTGCGTCTCATGTTTGTGGCTGTGGCTGCCATTGTTTTGACAAAGCTATACAGACTACTGGGAAGAGTGTGATCCCGGGACCTGCCTATCTTGATCTACTTCCAGGGGCCTAAAAAGTTTCCTAGCATAAATGTGGCTCCCGAAAAGCCTCTGAGTGTATTACCCAAGGAGGACCCCACCAGGAAAAATCCCAAGCCGGTGGCATCTGGCAAAAATCAGCAGCCACAGGTGTGTTCACAGGTACCTTGGACTAGTTCGGGAACTGCAGGTGTTTGGTTTGCAGCCCCTGCATAGAGCCTATTACAGTCTGATACTGTTTTATGCTGTAACAAGCAGCTAATGAATGGGGGCGCGTACCCCGCCTGCTCCTTCTCATCTGACAGCAGAAGAAAGTAGCCTCGAGTCCCGCCTACGAGTATTCTCACTGTTCTTGGCACCAGATGATGCCAGCAAGTAAAAGTCGTGAAGTGTTGCTTTTAGAAAGGAAATAAAAGCACATGTTAGGTCCCAGCGTGACTTCAGCAAAGTGCCAAGTTCTGTATTTTTTTAAATATGCTCACCGTAGGGACTGGAGGAGCAAAGGGTCAGGAGAGTCTGCGAAGCTAAATGCTTTCTAACTGCGATGTCGACGGTAGTTTTCATCTGCTGGTTTTGCACATACTGAAAAAGAATGTGTACGTCGGCTGGTGTGAGCCCTCCTGTCGGTGTGCACGGGCCCTGCGCTCGCGGGCTGGGCAGTGCGGATTTTTTTAAGACGTTATTTAAGGTTCTCCTCAACCGTCCATACCGCACATTGATTTTCTGTCACAGCTCTATGTCTGGGGGGCTGGCATTCTTCACTGACCCACAGAGAGCATTTTCAGTGCATCAAAGAGGCACAGAAGTTGAGACTCGGGGGGAAGGATGGAAACCACGCTTTTAGGGCTGGACACGGCTCAGCAGTGTAAAAATCACATCAAATATTAAACTAAACTTGAGATTTTTTTTAATGTTCTGAAATCTGTTGGCATTCGAGACTCAATAGGACACAAAAAAGGAAAAGGATTATTATCTCTTCTTATGCAAAAATTCTGCCTGATGGAATGGGGGGCAAGCTGTAAACCCTGATAAACTGAATTCTGCATTTATCTTTTCGTGGAGGACTTTGGGTTGTAAATCACGAGGGTCTAAGCCTCGAAGTTCAGTCAGGCAAGATGCGATGTTAATAGGTCAAGGTCACGAGTGAATCCAAGGACAGGCTGGTTAGCTTTACTCCATCGTCAAAAGCTATCCCATGGACCTGAAGATGGAATCCACGCTGTTCTCAGGAGCAAGGAGTGGCTGGCTTCATGGAGTCTATTACAGCGAAGGGCAGGGCCACTCTAGAGGCAGAGCTGCCCACCTCCCATGCCAACTGCTCGTGGAAATCCTGCAGGCCCCAAGAGGTTAGACTCCGGCTCACTGTGTCAGTCAGCCTGGGCCACCATAATGAAATATCACAGACTGGGTGTCTTAAAAAACAGAAATGTATTTCTCACGGTCTTGGAGAGTGGACGTCTGGGACCAGGGTGCCAGCAGACTTGGGTTAGGGCTCTGACAGCTCTCATTTTGGCTTAGAAATGGCCGCCTTCTCATTGAGTGTCCACTTGGCCTTTCCTGGGTGCATGTACAGAGAGAAAGAGAGATGTCTGGTGTCTCTTTCTCTTTTCGTAAAACCACCAGTCCTTTCAGATTAGGACCCCACCCTTTGACCTCAGTTAACTTGAATTACTTCCTAAAAGCCCCTTCTCCAAATACGGTCACCCTGGGAGTCAGGGGTTCCACACACGACTTAGGGAAGGGAACACAGCTCAGTCCGTAGCACCTGCCTTCCTTACACAGCCAGCCTTTCTTCTCCTCCCTAAGCGGACACAGCGTTCAAAAAAAAAAAAAAAGACGATTGAGGCATTCTTTACCCAAACACTTTTCTGGATACTAATAGAGTTAAACGTGTCGATGAGTGATGAAAGGTAACCCACTCACACCAAGGGGAAGACCGCCTCGGCCCACGAAGGCCGTGCAGACGAAGGGCAAGGTCGAAGGAGGACGAGAGCGGGTTTCCAACTCGGCGGCCCGCATAGCTCCTGGTGCTAACTAGACCCTCAATGTCGAAAGAAGGAACGTTTTCCAATAACGCAGGGAGACTAATATAAATTAAAATCTAAGCCTTATTCATCAATGCTTATTCAAGGCTAACATTGACCTAAAACGACTTCCCTTTTAAAATCAGGACTTCAGAATATAAAACTGTAGCATTTCAAAGACGGATAATTACATTTCTTATCAAATGCATTGGTTTTTGTAAAATAATTCAGTTTAATATATATCCAGTTTAATTAAAATTTATAAGTGGTTGTGGACTAAGCCAAGTGTATCTTAATTAAATCTGAACATGGTTCACAGATGTTAAGGTCGACCCTAATTTTAATAAAAGAACAGGAAATACAATCATTAGAGACGTGGCTGAGTGATTTCGGTCCGGGGGTTGCGGGGAGAAGCAAGATGAATGGGAGGCCAAGACAATCCCTTCCGCTCAAGACTGGGAAGTAAATGACCCGCTCGCCAGAACCTACAGAGAGGTGGGGTGACCCAGTGAGCCACTGATGGGGAATCAGAGAGCTAAGGGAGGAACGCTCCGGTCAGCCACCGAGTAACAAACTTGGACCTGAGAAGGTAGGAGGGGGCGCCTTCTCTGACAGCTCACCACCTCGGAAGGCCCCGGTCAGTGTGGCCGCGGTCCGGACTAATCATAGATGGGGACAGAGCGATCTCGGCCAGACCAACCTGTGGACCGCGGGGCCACGCGAGTAAGGTATAAAGCACAGGGCGCCCAGTTCCATCACAGTTTCTGATGAACAGGGACAACTCCTCGCGGCGAGCTGGACCCTCCCACGCAATGCGCATCCTGCGTTTCTTTTCTAACTTCGGCAACCGTCTGTGCGAACAGTCTCGGGCTTGTCAAGGATCGTCCCACGATTCCAGTACAAACCACGATACTCGTGGGAAGATCGTCATTCGCTGCGGGCCAACAAAGTCTGAACCGGTAGCCGCAGGCCTGAATCCTGCTGCTGCCTCCAGCCCCGGGGCGGACAGGAGAGACGGCCTGCATCTTCACACGGGGCCATTTCCATCCGCCTGGCTGCGAGTCCTTCTTTGCAATGCATTCCCCTCCGAGCAGACCAGAACTGCGGGGGGTGGGGGGTGGGGGTGTCAGCCAAAGAGGGAAGGAACTACGCTGGGCGGAAAATCAATCTAGAAACATTTATTTCAGGTCTGGCCTGTAAACAGAACTGTGCTGTTGGTCACATGTGAAGGGAAGGGCCACCGCACCTCTGCACCCCAGGAGAAGGAACCTGGGCACATGAAGGAACCGAGGCTCTGAGGGGGGACGTGGCTTTCTCAAGGTTTAGCGAGGTCTCGCTGGCCGAACTAAGACGGGGGCTCTACGACCATAAATTATCCTTCCGCGGCTTTCGGATGCTCAGGGAAAAAAAAGTGAATCTCTTCCAATTTGAATTCTCAGGAAAGATTTAGATAGATGAAGACATAGTCACTCGCTCATTCAACAATATTTATTCAGCATCAATCCTGTGCTCAGCGCTGTTGCACATGCTGGACCCACAGATGCAACGCCCGCCTGCAAGGAGCCTGGACAAACGCTCACCACACCCTTTCCCACCTCTGCTGGGCACTACCAGACTACATTTCCCAGGCTGCCTTGCAGCCACGTGGCCATGTGACTGAGCACTAGCCAACGGAACGTGAGCAGGAGGGATGCTGAGTGATCCCGGGCCAGGTGCATTGAAAACCTCCCTCGTGAAAGTCTCCGTCTCTCTACCGTCTGCCAGCTGGAGGCAGAGGGTCCAGCAGAGGAAGAAGGAGCCACAGGATGGGGACCTGAAAGGCTTGTGCGCTCAGCAGTCACATGGAATGGCCACTGGAAGAAAGGAATCCTCTACAGTGTGACATCGCCGGGGTGTGGAAGCTCTTTGTTACAGCAATGGGAGCACCCTGATACACAGCCTTCGTGGAATTTATAAGGGAAGTCAGGTAACGGGCAAATAAACAAAGATAGCTATGATTACAAATTAATCACGACTTGCGAGTGTTCTACAGAAACAACCAGAATGCAACAATCGAGAATAACCGAGATAAGGGGGCTGCTTTGATGTGTTTGGACTTGGCTAATAATGAGCCAATTACAATAAGGATGTTGAGGAGAACAGTGAATGCTTATACATCATCCCTCCTGCTGCTAGCCCTGAGATAAGCATTTCACACACCTAAACTCATTAACCCTCGCAAGGACCCTACCCCACGAGGTGGGGATTAGTCTTATCTTCACTTTACAGGGGAAGATAAGGACGTTTGGAGCCAGCACATACTCTGATTGGTCGAAGCCGGTGCCAAACCGGTTGTTAAGGCTTTTTAATGTTGCCCCTGGGTTGGAGCATGAGTGGTAAGAAGTATTTCAGGTAGAGCGGTGGCTCTCAGTCAGGTGGCTCTTTTGCCACCCGAGAGACATTTGATAACGTCCGGAGACATTTTCAGTTGTCACAACTTGGTGTGGGTGGATATTACTGGCATTTCTTGGCAGAAGCCAGGAACACTGCCAAATACTCTGTAATACATACGACAGCCCCCCCCCCAAAAAAAAGAATCATTCGGCCCCAAATGTCAACAGCGCTGAGGCTGAGAACGCGTGGGGGAGAGCGAGGAGTGTGAGCAGTGCCCCCAGCATGGCTGGTGCTGAGCGAGGTCAGGCAGAGCAGAGGACTCAGCACGGGAGGCAGGGCGCTCGAGAGCATCTTCATACGGAACAGGAGGGCTGGGGTTTGACTTGAGTGAAATGAGCCATTGATGACTGCTACAGAAAAGAGAATGAAAAGGGGTCACGAGCTGTGAAGCTGCTGGGATGTCGGGAAGGTTGGAGCAAGCACCGTGCGGCAGAGAAAAGCAGGCGGGTTAGAACTGCACCTCAGAGCTGGGAAGGGCAGGATTTACTGATGGGGGCGGGAGGTGAGGAAGTGGGAGGAGCCAAGAATGATGCTCAAGGCTCTGCCCTCGGTGAGTGGCTTGCTGGGTGGGGGTGTCATTCACTAATTGTGGGAAGTGCAGGCAGAAAACAGAGAGGGGCCCATGGCACTTCCGAGATGCCTGTGAACTAGCGACCCGGATAGGTAAAGGGCAAGGTCTGATGAAGGAGTCTTGGGATCACAGAAAATGCTTAACATGCGAAAGTCATGAGAACAAATCAGATCTCTCAGGGGCAGAGAGAGAAGGGGGATGAAAAGTGAGCCCCAGCGCCCTCAAATACCTGGCCGTTAGGGAGAAGCGGTGGGACGAGCAGCAAAAAGGAGGAAGAAGCGGCTGGATCCGAAGAAAACCTCCAGCGTGATGTTCTGGAAGGCAGACTGTCTTCCAGACGGAGTCATCGTCCGTCCCAGTGACAGGGAGAAGGTGAAGGCAATGGAATACGGAGGCCATTGGTGACCTTGAAGAGAGCAGTTCAAAACAAAGGTGGGGTAAAAGTCAGACTAGAAGGGGCCGAGACCTTAAACCAGCGGAGACAGTGTGCACAGACAACCCCGATGAGAACCGAGAATGCTTGCCGTGAAACGGAGCAGAAAGATGGGGTACTGACTGGAGCAGGAGGGGTCAAGGAAGACTTGGGAGGATCAGAAAAACCACTGCCTATTCGTATGCCATGAAAAATGGTCGAGCAGAGAGAAAGCGATGGTGGGAGAGGAAGGGGGAGCAGAAGGCGGTCGGGGTGGCGGCGTCCAGACCAGCACGGCGAAGGAGAAGGGAGAAGCTGGCCGGTGTCTGGACTCGATGGTGCCAGATGACGAGGTTTCCATCTAGTTCCTTCTACTTTCACAGCTAACTAACAGCTACCTGCTGACCTGGTGGAGGAAGGGATGAGAAGGAAAAGGGGCTTGGAGACGTAAGAAGAAATACTGGGGCACAAATGAGTGATCCCAAAGAACGGAGAGTAAACATCTCAGGGAAAAATAGGCTTGGCGCACGGTGCTGAGAGCTTTCCCTAAGTCTGAAACCCTGAGCGTGCGGTGACTTGAGCCAGCCGAGATACCTGAAATTCTACAGCGACACCTGGCAGCTCAGGTGCAGACCTCGATGAAGCCACCCGGCCCCCTGTCAGGACCAGGCACTCGCCCTCCCCGCTGGCCAGAGGTGGCGCTCACAGCTCACAGCCGAGTACCCCTGTGGTACCCGCCATGACTGAAGGGGGCTGCCGCACTCATGGCCACAGTGGTCAGTGCAGGGGACAAAGGCCTTCCTGCCTCCACGAAGAGACACGTGGAGGGCAGGGGGGTGGCACGCTGCATCCATCAATATGAAGAGACTCACATTTCTTGGAGGAGCAGGGAAAGGGGGCAGGTCAGCCGTTTTCCCAGTAGGCTTTATTTTTTTAGAGCAGTTTTAGTCTGACAACAAAATAGAACAGAAAATACAGAGGTTTCCCATTTACTTCCTGCGTCCCCACGCACGCAGCCCCCTCGTTACCAACATGCCACCAAAGTGGGCCATTTGTTATAATCGATAAACCTACATCGACACGTCGTCCTCACCCAGAGTCCACGATTCACTCTTGGTGTTACACGTTCTATGGTTGTTGACAATCATATAATGACACGTACCTGCCATTAAAATATCATATGGAATACGGAATAGTTCACTGCCCTAACAATCCTCGATGACGTCACCATTTTGAATGGGTTACTACATTCATTTTCTAGGCTGCCATAAATTACCACAAACTTGGTGGCTTGAAACAATAGAAATTTATTCCTTTATGACCCTGGAGGCCAGAAGTCCAAAATCAAGGTATTGGTAGGGCCATTCGCCCTGGGAAAGAGCCTATTTCTTCTCCTTCAAGTGTCTAGTGGCTGCTGCCATTCCCTGATTTACAGAAGCAATCTCTGCCTGAATCTTCACATCACTGTGTCTTCTTAAAAGGACATTGTCATCAGATGTAGGACCCACCCAGGTACCCAGACAAATCACTTCAAGATACTTAACTTAGCTTCATCTGCAAAGACCCTATTTTTCCGAATAAGGTCACTTTCGCCAGATTCCAAGGAATAGGACGTGGACATAAGTCTTCGGAGGCCACCATTCAACCCCTACAGTCACAGGTCACTTCCTCTGAGAGGAGGCAGAGCTGGACAGATGTCTCTCCAGCCTCCTCCACGGAGCAGAGATGAGGAAAGCGACGCCCCGCACGGGGGGATCGGAGACCAGGCTGGTCCCCGTTAGTTAACAGGACAGAGTCGGTAGGGAGGGGGGAGGCGGCTCTCTAAGGTGTCCAGTCCTGAGCTAATCCTCAAGAATTAAGATCGGCTTCCCGTACTCACCCTTGAATGTCGTTCTCAATGACTCATCCTAACTAACCCTAATCGTCCTGAAAATAAATGAATGACAACCAAACCCCAGGTAGAGAGTGATTATGGGTCCCGCGATGTGCCCGCAGCAGGACAGAGACAGGGAGACGAAGAGAGGGGATTTCTCCCGTGGTGTGTAAACTGTCACAGGGCGGACTCCCACGGTACAGCGAAATGCCAGAATACTTTAAAGCAGTCCGTGTCGATGTCCACTTCCACTCCGGGACCCGCATGCCCAGGTACATTGTCCTGAACTAAATAAAACGGTGGGTTTGTTTTCTCTTAGAAATTCTTCCTAAAAGGTTATCATTGCTCCTAAAGGCAGGGAATTACAATCCGTTCCTACTATCCAATTTTCAACCAGATTCTTCTCCAAAGCACCACTGGGAACAGATTCTGTGCACTGGGCTGCGCTGGCCCCGAGACCACCACCACAGACAGGGCTGGTCCCAGGTCGGCCCTCGATGCCGGCTCGAGAGTCCAGCTGGAAACGTTTGGAGATACGGCGACTTCGCAATGAAAAAGCAAATAGGAAAGAATGCGGTTCTAGGCCTGATACGAAACGTCAACCCCGCAAAGAAGAGAGGAATGTGTTGCCGGGTCCCCTGGGTTGTCTGGAGGCGGGGCAGAGGCGGGTGGCAGTGCAGGGTCTGCGGGGGGTGCTCGGCGCCCCCAGAACCCCAGCAATAGGCCGTGCCTGCTCATTTCCCCCCAGTTTCACCTCAGGAGAAGCTCCGGGCGACAACTGGCCTGCTCTCCACTTCTTCTCGGCAAAGGGTTCCAGTGGGTTCGCTCGCCTTGGCCTTGCTGATTTGTGGTTTGGGTTGTGTTTGTTTTGCTTTGGTTGGTTGTTTGTTGTCGTTGTTGTTGGTCGTTTTGTTTTGTTTTCGCTTTGACTCGCCAAGAGAACTGGGAGAGAGGGAGGAAAGGATACATTCTTGATGGCGCTGAGCATGATCGTGGGAAAAGACGGGGAGGAGGGCGAGGTCGGTGCCGTGGGCTCGAGAGGCGTGAAAGGTGGAAATGGGCGAGTCGCGGGCCACCGGGGAGTCGGGGGACTGGCACAGAGGGCCCTGCAGGCCGCTTCGCCCTCCACCTGCGCTTCTGGTCCCCACGCCCCGAGCTCCCATCCCGCTGGCCTTGGACAGGTGTCCACGCCTGACAGCCCCTGGGGAGAAGGAGGGACTGGGCAAAGTGACCCTCAGAGGGACAGGCAGTGGGTCCCTCTGGAATTGCTGGGAAGGGCCGTGTGGCAGGGAGGTGCTGGGGGGAGGCGTTGCTGCCTGAGGGCGATGTGGGGGGCTCTGCCGCCAACTCTGGGCTCCACCTCCGTCTGGGGGACGGAGGAGCCTGTGAGCGTCACGGGCCATGGAAAAGGGAGGCTGAGCACACAGGGCAACGCGGACAGGGCTACGCAAACCTCAGGGCGCAGGCCGACCTCGTCCTATGCCACCTCAGGTGGCTTCGAGGGATGATGATCGGCAGAAGGGCACGGATCACGGCTCCCCGCAGGCCCCACATGTGGGGTCACGCACATGCTGGCGGGAGAGTGGGCGTGGTCATTCGTTGAACATCTGGCTCCCAGTGCTTCGGGCAGAACTCCCACGTGTCCGAGCCACGTCGCCCCGACCTGGTCCTTGCTTCCTGGACCACAGACCTCTCTCTCCGCTCCCATCCTCAGTCCCCCAGCCTCCACCTCCACGAAGCACCCCGTCTTCATCCGGCAGGGGATAAATTAGTCTAGCTCTCTCTCCATTCCCTGAAAATCCTTTTATGTATGTATGTGTATGTATGTATATACATATGTGTATATATATGTGTGTGTGTGTATATATATAATTTATACACAGGGACTTGGTTAGCTTTTGGTAGTCAAAGACAGATCACTGAATCTCGAACTTTTTTTTCTCTTTCAAAGGGCCCAATTCTTACAAATCGATAACTTCAAATATCAAGACTATCGTCTCTTCATAAATTCTAAAAGTCACCTAAGAACTCAAATAGCAACACGTGAATTCTCCATCATCTGCCCTGTTCGCTGCTCATGACTTTCACGAGATAAAAACGTCAGCGTCCCCACTCCACGGACGCCTGAGAGCACAGAAAAGTGGGTGTGAAAAGCACCGAAGTGTGTGCGTTTAGGAGTTATACCACGCTGGTTAATAAATCAGAATGTTTCCCCACAACAGCAATTGGATAACTACTGCAAAAAAATACCTTATGCGCTTCCAGAACGACGGGGCCCAGGCACGTACGTAGGTGCCTGTGTGGACCTGCCTAGCAAACGGGGGACACTGCCTTCGCATAGTAGATGACCGGGCAACAGGATTCTGATTCACTTACAGATTTCCGAATTATTCAAAGGTTCTGCCTTGAACATGTACCGTGATTACTGTTATAAATAAATAATCAGTACACTTTTGTAAAAAGAAGGAACAATAATATTAAAATAAAATCGTTAAAATACAGCCTTTGTGTGGGTTGGGTGCTTCTGAATTACACTTTGGTCGCAGCCGAGGAAACTGATGCCGAGGGACTTGGGTGCCCGTGTAGAGGGTCAGGGACAAGCAGGGTCTTCACGCCTCTTGTCCTGGGGAACCCGGAGGTCAGGGCACATGGCAGAGACCACCCAGCGCCGCTCCGTCGCTGGATCTTTCCAGTCAAAGAGCTGATTCCTGCAGACATCCTCCAGCCCAGGCCTTTGCTCCTTCTCCCTACGCCAGTTCCGGAGGATGGGAGGTTTCCAGAATCCAGACACTCTGAGAATCCTACTGCATCGTCACAAGCCCAGAGTGTCATCCTACATCCAGCTCTGAAGAGAAGATTCCAGAAAATATGCTGGCCTCACTTGCCCTCCAGAGGAGGCAAGGCTGCTTCCAGCCTTGGTCACGTCTCAGGGCTGGATCCAGCCTGAGCCCCACCCAGCCTGAGAGCTGTCAGCTGTGATAACTGAGTAGTGGCCCCCAAGATGTCCACGTACCAGTCCGCAAACCGTGGGCACAGATTACTTTATATGTCACAAGAACACTTTTGATGGTTAAGGATCTTGAGATGGGAAGATTATCCTGGATTATTCAGATGGGCCCAAGTTTGTAAGCAGATCGGACTGAAGCAGCCAAGGGGTCCCAGCCTTAGAAGCCGGAAGAGCCAAGGAACAGATTCTCCGCCGGAGCCTCTAGGAAGGACCAGCCCTGTTTTAGCCTGAGGAGACCCAGTTCAGATTTCCGTAACCCCCAGAAGTGCAGTAGAATCAGTGTGTGTCGCTTTAAACCACCGTGTTACTGCAGCAGCCAAAGGGGCGGAGCGGGGGGATCCACCTAGTTTAAAGCGAGAGAGAGGCCCCTCCCTTCCATGCCCCCCTGTCTTAATGGCAATCACTGGAGTCTTCGAGGAGCTCCTGCCTGTTATGACTCCCCGGGACCGCCCGGGTTCACAGCCCCGGCCTTTCAAGCCACCCAGGCAGCCCGCGTGCCGGCCTGGACGGGACGCACGGAGGACGGAGCGCAGACCCTGTCTGCCTTTGATTCCACTCGCCCCTGGGACAGGACCTTCAATGCTGCGATCCTACCATCGCTGTAAAGAAGTCAAGAGTAAGTTCTGCTGGTGACAAGAACGAGCAGTTCCTGGCTCCTCTCTCCTCAGTCGGAGGCAGTCGACTGAAATTCAAAAGGCGTCCTGGAAGCCTGGTGACTCTGGGCTTGGATGTCACAGGCTCTGGTTCCAGCCCTGGCTGCCCTAACAGCCCACCCGGAGTCACGTAGGGTGTCTTTTACTTCGTGTTTCCAGCTTTTCATCTGTAAGATCAGGCTTAATTACACCTTCTCTCCAGGGATGCTGTAAAACCTATTAAATCAAGTCTGTGCTAATTTTCACACCGTTATTAGCCAGAGACTGGAGCCCAGCCTGATAAATGAGGGTTTCAAGCTCCTTGGAGCCAGATGAGCGAGCAGCATCATTGGTACGTAGTCCCAGAAACAAGCAGATTTGACACATACCAGGGCGATGGGTCGGAAGACAGGAAAGCAAGACTCTTCTGGAGGAGAGAGACCCTGCAGCCACCGGCCACCGAACTGACCTCTGCAGCCACCGGCCACCGAACTGACCTCTTAGGGGTCTCTGCCGCAGTGAGTTTGCAACGTCTCACTAACAGAACATTTCTTTGA
Organism: Pteropus alecto; assembly: GCF_000325575.1. NCBI lineage: Eukaryota > Metazoa > Chordata > Mammalia > Chiroptera > Pteropodidae > Pteropus > Pteropus alecto. Next base: position 782,863 of record NW_006438869.1, read on the forward strand.
AGTGGGGGACAGAAGAAGCCCAACATGAGAAACTGGTCAACGTGGCACCGTTTGGATGGATGCAGGGAACAGATCTCAACACCCAGCCAGGTCCCCCAAAGCTGCCCCCACGTTCTGCAGAAATATGGCTCATGGGGCCAGGTCCAAACCCCTGCTCCAATCTGTCCTCGGGAATGGGAGAGCCAGTGGCCCCGTTGGCTCTAAAATGTTTTAAAGGAAAACTGAGACCTTTCGCATGAAAAAACAGACGCCCGGAATTATGGTCGCACTGGGCGAACGGCAGAGCCGCACCGGGGTGTGAATTATGGCGCAGGCGGGAACTGCGAGGGCCCTGTAAATCGGCGCCTTGTTCCGCATCGCGCCGCCTGACTTTCAGCCCCGTGCTGTTTGCATTAAGCCTCATGGCCTCCCGCACCTCCTCTCCCTGCTTCATGTTTTCTCTGTCCACATCTCTGTTTCGCCCCTTTAGAGGTTAACGCCTGCGGGCATTCCCCTTAAGAGCTTCGTACAGGCACGGAGGCCGTAAAACGTCTCTCACTCCTAGACGCGCCTTCCTGTGAGCCGTCCATAGTTATAGGGCAGTAGCAATCCATGCTCATGTGCCCCAAATGCAACCCCCCTTATTAACTGAGGAAAGGCCAGAGAAAGAGAAAAATAAATCTAAACTATGACAAATTATAAAATGCCTAGCCTGCACACACATTATCTTTTAGTTCGCGCAGATTTTAAGAGCGGGGTTTGGAATGGCTTCTGCGGTGCATCCTGACAGCTCGTCGTAGGTCTTACTGTTTCCATGCCCGGGCATCCCTGGTGCCACTTGACCCTGTGCTCATTCCACCTTCACGTCCTGCCCTCCACTGCCACCGTGTTCTACCACCGTGCCATGGCTCCTCCTTGGCGACAGATAGACACAAATGTGTGGAAAGGGATGTTAGGGTCAGAACAGCCTCCAACTGAAAACGTTTGCCCGATACAGCCGGAAGAAGAGCACAGTCATGTGGCAACAGACGAAGACCAAGCCCATGAGAAGAGCGAGGGCTATTTACTCCGAATTTGCTGCAGCAAAGCCGTCCACCTGTGACGCGACCTCATCTGGAAAAAAGATCTCTGCGGGTGTGATGAAGGCTCTGACGATGAGAGCGTCCAGGTGGGCTCTTAATTTAACAGGAGACAGAGGAGGAAGACCGGGAGAGGAGGAAAAGACCACGTGAAGAGGGAGGTAAGGTTCGGAGTGATGCGGCCGCAAGCCCAGGGGTGTGCGCAGCCGCCAGGAGCCGGCAGAGGCAGGAAGGACCCTCCCCAGAGCCTTCGCAGGGCACAGCCCTCGACTCCTTGAGTTTGGACTCTAGCCTCGAGAACTCCGAGAGAATGATTTATGTTGCTTTAAGCTGCCGGGCTGGGGGGATGGGTCACAGCAGCCCTAACGGGGTGCGTGGATGCATCGCCATGACGACCCGCTTCCTCAGTCCTGCTTTGCCTCAGGGGAGAAACACAGGCAAAAAGGTGGTTTCCTATACTTGCTTCAAATAACCGGAATAAGCAGAAGAAAACTGAATATTTAGAAATTTGGGTATTCCGAAGCGACTTTATGTTTTGCAACATGAAGCTAAATATCCGGATTTAGTCTGGTTTCCTTCCAAATGTCTGGCCTTTCGTAGACCTCGGCTTTTCTGGTGTGTGGTCACTAGTCCCTCGAGGAAGCATCCATGGCTATCTACTTAAACATGCGCAGCAGCTAATACCACTTGTACGTAGGTGATTAATAACAAACGTAGTAGAGGCACCAGGGTAAGACGCATGACAGGGCCACGCAGGCCTGTTACCTGGGCAACTGGAAGTGACTCCGGCGTATTTAGAATTTGGCGAATGACCGTCTCCTTCTCTTTCTTCTCGTCTCTACCTCTCGCCCCCTTTTACCAGGCTTTCTGCTCGCTTCGGAGTTGGCCTTAATATTTCAGAAGCAGAGAAAGGGGTATCTATACCGCATTTCTTCCTAAATTAAAACCCCCAGTTGTTCGAATTCTGGATTGACACCACTTTCCCCAACGCGACATCCTTGGCACATCAGTCCTTCGTCCCCGGTTAACAGGAGTGGTATCTTTACTTTCAGATCATTGAGTCTGGAGATGTGATTAACGTGCATGGCAAACGCCCTGGGGAATTCCCACAGAGCATCCCCAGCCCGAGCCCCCAGCTCCCACCACCGTGTGCCCACAGAGGATGGCGCGGCGTCGCTGTGTCACACGGTGCCTGGACCCGCGGAGCTTACAGTTGAGCAGGTCAGAGAAATGCCAAAAGCTCAACAGCTGATGATGTCGCCACGGCGCTGCCCCGAAAGGAAAGCACGGGGCGCTGTGTGAGCGAACGGCGGGGAGACCCGACCCGCACGGCTGCAGTCACCTCCCGCCCGCCTCTCCCACTGCACAGGTTCACCGCCCCGGGGCCGAGGCTCAGGGGCACGTGGCTGCAAACCACGGGCAGCTCTGCAACACCACTGGGCAGCTGCGCGGAGCCAGGCCCAGCAGGAAGTCCTCGTGGCGAGGGCTGAAGCATAAGCAGGTGTCAGCAATGGAAGGGGGTTCTATGGAGGGGTTTATGCAGGGGACGACGCGGTCAAATTTATGTTTTTATTCGTTTGTTTTTTATGGTGACATTGGTTAACGAAATCCAGTAAGTTTCAGGTGTACAATTTAACCGGATATATATTGCATTGTGTGCTCACCTCCCATAGTTAGAAATTGATGTTTTAAAAACATAACTCTACTGCAATGTTGAGAATGGGCTGAATGGAACTAAGAGCAATTTGGGGGGAGGTGATTTTGATTTCTGTTTCTAGAGTCCACATAAGATAAGATTGTGGCTGCGCCCAAGATGGCGGTGTGGGAATGGAGAGAAATGGATGTCTATTAGGAAATATAATCAATAATCAATAGGATGAGTAATCAATAGGACAGAAGGATTTGCAACAGAAAGGTGTCGAGGATGATGCCTATTTTTCTGGCTTGAGCTACCTGGTGGTTCTTTGAACTAGTAAACCATGGTGAAGGGTTCATTTAGGGGCCAAGGGGCAGGGAAGAGATCAGGGTAGAGCATGAGTTTACTTTGCCTAATACAATCCCAGTGTCAAACATTCTATTCTCCTGTCTTCATGAACTCTCCACATCTCCCAGAAAATCTGCTCTTTTGGTAACCAAACCATGCTTCCAGATCACCTTTAGTACAAAAATATCCCCGAGTTTCCTTTTATCAGACCAAGAGCCTTTAAGTCCAAAAATCTGATTACCAAACCTGTCGGGTCTCCTCTTACATGTGAGAAGTGATGTTAACAAACCACTTTCCTAAAGCTTACACTGTGAAATTTAACACAATGACCATAATAAACACAAGTAAACTCTTATCTTTTAGGCAAAAAAAAAAAAAGAAAAATTTTTTTTTGTAGGCAAAAAAAAAAAAAAAAAAAAAATTGAGATCTCAACCTGGAGACTTAACTCTATGTTGGCAAAGACTACATCCCCCGGAGACGATGATTACCGCCCCGACCCCGCTCCATTTTCTGTATTCAGCCTCCATGAAATGATGAGAAACACTGGATATAATGAGTCTCCACAACTGTCAACAGCCAAAGAACTTCACCCCTGGGTCCGTCCTGCAACATGGCAGGTTGCCCTACTACACAGCGCATAATTCAGGGATATGGAGCTAATCAACAATCAAGTTCCAACAGACACATTTTAGTGCTGCTTGTCAAGACCAGAAAAGGATAGAGCATACTGAAATGGTTACTAACCAATTTACATAATCAGGAAAGCATTGTACTATATTGGCCAAAATATTAGTCATGGGATTAGAATCCATCCTCCCTTAAACAGTCTAATCCTCTTAAAAATAGCTCAAAGTAATCAGGTTAGCTTCACTGTAAAGTTTCATAAACCCATCACTCTTAGAAAGGAGTTTCAGAAAAGGAAAGATCAAACAGTTTCTAAAATCCTTGATGCTGATGAAACATGGGGCAAAATAAATGTCTTACGAAGCGCTTATGTAATTGATTTAAACTAAAGTATCCTAATAGAGATACAGTTGCCAACACAAGTGGATTTGTACTCTAAAGCCACTGTGAAAACAAATTCTGAGTGCTGACTTTCTAAATAATATGACTTTAAAAAGAAAGGGCGTAGGGAAATACTTCACCAAGCACCCACCTTCCAGCAATTTACTATGGAAGCCCTTTTAGCAATGCTATTTAGACATGTGATGACTGAACAGAGTGGCTGGTTGTTTGGTGACTTCCTGGCGAGTGTAGTAACCTCTCTCCGTAGGCAATGCTGTCTTCAAGAGCAAACTCAGCTCAGGCTTTTTAATGCATCCAGTTTGCTTTGGCAAATCCGTCAAATCCGCTCTCACCTCAAGCCTCCTAAGTCTCTCTGTACACATACCATGTGCTCCTAAGGGAGCCAAACTCTCTGGGGAGGAAGTATGTACAACCCGCATAAAATTAGGAGTAATACATGGCTTTGTTAATATATATATGTATGTGTATATATATATGTATATATATGTATATATATATGTGTATATATATATACATGTATATATATGTATGTATATATATGTGTGTATATATATATACATATATATGTATATATATATACACACATATATATACATACATATATATACATGTATATATATATACACATATATATATACATATATATACATATATATATACACATACATATACATATAATCGGTATCCACATGTAGAATGAGCACACTACTTGCCCATCTCAGGATTGAGGACTTTTAAGCATCGAAATGTCCAGAAGGTTTCAGGGAGAACAGCACCATCCAAGGTCGGGACCTACGACCTGACACTCCCAACCTGCAGCCCTGATGACTACAACTTCAGGTGACCTTTTCTTCAATTTAGCTTTGCGACTGTGAAAGTTGACCTTTTATCTGACGAGATTTTTGTTGGGACCAACACAGCTTGTGAAACACCGCTCTTTGTGTTCGTATAAGAAGGTGCCCTGTTTGAAACTAGACTCTAAGATTTCTGGAGCCACAGAACCGTCTCAGGAGGCAGAGGCTGGGGCACGGTCCATTTGTTTGGGGGAAATGAGAGCCCGAGCTCTGTTCTCTAGGAAAACTGTGAGGTGACCTAATGCAAAGCCAGACTATACATGATGGAGTTCGAGCTGTGTCTTTGTTGACTTTCTGCTGGAAGGGGAAGAGGGGGGAGGGGAAAGAAATGGTTCTCGGTTCGATGTGCATTTCGGAAAAAGCTATTGCTTATTGAGATGTGTCGCTCTTTCACGGTGCCTCAGTGGATCCAGCAGCGTGAAACCCGGGGCTTCAGGAGAGTCATGAAGACGTGACTCTTCTTCCCGATGCTGGAGCGTGGGCTCCAAAGGGAACGAGACTCGGTCTGTGAAGACGCAAGCTGCACTGGGCTGTCGACGCGCACGCTGGGACTGTTTGCGTGGACCAGTCCTGGGCCTTGGAGAATACCCGGGTGGTGAACTGCTCCCTTCTGACGTGATCATCCCGGGAGCCCCAGGAGTGAGAGGTGGGCAGCGTCCCCCGGAATGGGTCCTTACGTCCAGAATCCATCCCACTGCGAAGAGCTGGATGTGGGGACGAGACGCGCAGACTTTGGAGATGGACCTTTGTAGGCTATAAAGGGGAAACCGGCGTCTCTTTGACCTTGTCGTGCTTGGACTTCGGTAGGGGTCACATGGGTGTGGGTAGTGACCCCTCTGCGAGGTAATGACAAGAAGATGAGGCTGGAGATGAACGTCAAGATGGAGCTGAGCCCATAGAACTCAAATCCACAGAAACCCCCCCAAAGCTCCAGGGCCAGTTGAGGGGGGCAGGCACCTGCAGGGAAGAGGGTGAAGTCATGTCACTTGGTGAATGATGCACCAGCAAGCCGATGAGGGCTGGACTCCCAGCTGCCCCTTCGAAGCGGCTCTCGTGTATGAAGATGCTCATCACCCTTTTCCACTCACTTGGGTGGGCTCCATGCGCCAGGGTGTGGAAGGGTGTGCCTCACGGTCCTCACTCCACGTTCTCCTGGGGTGAAATGCATCCTTAGCCCCAGAAGGAATCTGGGGAGTGCGGCGCATACCCAACAAGTGCCAGCAGTGGAGGCTGTAAATCTGTTGACTCGCCCTAATCTCGTCCATTTGCTAATTTAAAGTGAGAACTGTGCGTGTTCGCCGTCTATATTGAAAGCTGTGGTCGGGTAAAATGTACTCTGTCTGAGAACCGTAAGCTTTCGTTGGCAGTTTCATACAAGCTGTGGAAAGTTACTTTTTAAAGCCTTAAATTCAATTGACGAAAATAAACGAACGCGCGGAAGAGCAGCCTGCACACTTGGGATTGCTGCCCGGAACATCACGTTCTCACCGGTCTGTGCAGAAAGACCAGCCCCCTCGGAACGACTCGTTGAAGTTGAGAACTGGACTTTTGGCCACGGTTATTTCTGGAAATCCAGCCCGAGATGTCACTGACTAATTAGGTTCATTGGAAGAGAAAAAGTTGCACGAAATGTTCCTTCAACATACACGTTAATTTGCTTTTATGTTCGGCTAAGGCTTTTCTACCTAACTGTATTGATTTGTAGTTCTGAACAGATGAAAAAAATCATAAGGGAAAAGCATTTAAAAAGGGTAATTCTAAAATAAAATAAAGAAGAAGGAGAGAGTCGAAAGTGCTATCAAATCTAAAACATTATTCTTTCAACAATCTGTTTTAAGATGCTTTACTCACTTAAAACTCACTGAAAATATTATCTTGAACACTCTTGGGGACTGAGAACGGCCTGTCCCAAGTCATTGTCAACATGACACAGAGCTTCTGCTTTGCTGTAAGGCAGTTCCCAGCTGACAAATGAGTTGTGCTCGAAAAGTTCTTTTGAAGTTAATTGTTTGGAACTCAGGCGGGCTCACCAAAGAAAATTAACCCTAAACGCTCCTCGCTTTGGTTCCCTTGGCTACCATACAGAGCACCGCAAATGGGGGGCTTAAACACGGGAATTCATCGTCTCCCAGGTCCAGAGATGGGGAGTCCAAGGTCAAGGTGTTGGGGGCTCGTTCTGCTGAGGTCCCCGGGGGAGTACCTGCTCCAAGCTTCCTCCTAGTTTCCGGCCATTTGCTGGCGATCTTTGGTGTTCGATCTCTGCCTTCATCTTCACGTGGGGTTCGCCTTGGTGTGTGTCCGTCTCTGTGTCCAAATGTCCCTTTTTATAGGACGACAGTCATACTGGGCGAGGGGCCCACCTGCTCCACTGTGACCTCCTCTTAACTAAGTATATCTGCAATGACCTCGCCTCCCAATAAGGCCACAGTCTGAGGTCACGGGTCCGCCTGTGAAGTCGGATTTCAGCCCACGTCCGAAGTGCACCGTGAGCAGCCCCGCCGGGAGCAGCGCTTCCTGGAGGAGCCGTCCGAGCAGACGCTGCTCTGGGCCCCTGGCCCTTCCACCTGCAATGAGAGTGGGGCAGGTCCGAAGCTCAGGCACCGGCAAGCTGCGAGCTCTCCGAGTCTGCACAGCGAGGTGCTAGGACACAAGACCGGGGGGCGGCGGTCCCTCCGAAAGCACCTGGCTCCGACGGCAGAGGGTGTCCAGCTTGGGATATGCCAGGGTCCCCCAACGCAGACTGCTGGGCCCCGGGGCCAGGTTCCGGTTTGGCGGGGCTGACCTGGGCCTGGAAATTGCATCTCTAACCAGCTCCCAGGTGAGGCCAGTGCCGTGGGCCTGGACCACACTTTGAGAAGCGCTGCCCTGAGGAGGTGTTGTTGGAAAGATCTGCTTTTTGAGTAAAAGAAAACACTTACAAAGGAGATAAAGCTCATCTCCTTGGAGAACACCTCTGCAGGAAGAGGGGCTGCAGTGGGTTGAATGGTGGGCTCCCCCAAAGCCAAGTCCACCAGGAACCGGGCTGTGACCTTACTTGAAAAAAGGAGTTTTGCAGATATGGGTCTGAGGCGAGGCCATCCTGGATCAGCCAGGTGGACCTTAACTCCAATGACACGTGCCCTCGTGACGGGCAGAGAGAAGACACAGACACAGAGGAGAGGCTGTGCGAAGGTGGGGGCGGGGACTGGATTAGCACCGCCTCAGGCCAGGAGCCACCGGGAGCCGGAGCAGGAGGGGAAGGCGCCCCTACCTGGAGCCTTGGATGGGGCATGACCCTGCAGATGCCTAGAGTCTTGACTTCTGGCCAAAACTGTGTGCGAGACAGTAAACTTCTGCTGCTTTAAGGGTCCGCATTTGTGGTCATCCGCTGCGGCAGGCAGAGGAAACTCACGCAGGGAGAGTCCATGGCTAGAGACTGGGTAAGTCCTACATTAATCGAAAGCCAGGGCCATTCTCCTCATCTTTCCCAGAGATGGATACATCTCGAATTAACATCAGCCATCCTTATACTTTTCTCACCCCCAAATTCACGTGCTTTAAATGAAATAATAGTACACTATGTAGAAAATCTGTAAAACATTTTTTAAATAATTAAGAAAAATGTGCTCCACAGAGTGATTTTACTTATTAATAAATTACTTAAATTATGTCCTTAACATTCGATATACAAGCAAGACATTGACACAACGCTACAGGGACGTGACAAGAGATGCTACCACTGGCCGAGTCACAGCTGAGGCCCCAGTGTCCCCAAAGCACAAAGCACATGGCCCACTCCCAAGGGTGAGACGAGGTCCAATAAAGCTGGAATTCCAGAGGAGCGCCAGCCGCCCATGGGACTAAACACAGACAGGAGGGGCGTAGCAGCCACAGTGACTGGGGAGGGTGGGTCCGGAGGGTCTTCAGAGTCCCCAGAGGTGGCCGCCGAGTGTCCTCCCCCCCCACGCATTTCTTGGTGGTGACCACAAGAGCTCAGAGGCCAAGGGCAGGCACTGAACCATCTGCCTGCACCGAAGCCATGTGCCACCGTGTCACCCTCCTGGAGGCAGCCCAAGCCCTTCAGCACTTCCCACGCTGACCAGTCAGGCTACTTGGATCTCAGCGTCCACCCAAGAACGTGACGTGCAGGACAGGGCAGGTCCCGTGTTAATCACAGGGCTCGTTCTGGAAAAGCGAACTCGTCTCCAGGGGAGAGTCAAGGGCAGCCCCGAATTCAACACAAAAATGACGCAGACCTGAGTTTAAATAACCAAGTGGAAGAACCAGCATTTCTGGGTGTGGGTCCAGTGTCCCCTCTAGAAGGGGACCGTCCCTTCTCGACACTTTGCAGACACAGGAAGGAGAAGCAGAGTTTCTGGCAGAATCTATTACTAAAGACTATTCTTAGAGACAAGTCACCTAAGCAGAGACTGTAATATTCTGCAGTCAGTCATTAGGGCCCTAAAAACAAAGGGGCTGAATTGCAGTCCAGGTGGCAGGGGACACAGAGGAAGGGCACCAGGAGCTGAAGGGAGCCCCCTGGTCTAGACTGGGCGGGAAGAGGAGGTCCTCCCGAGCCACAGGCGACATGAGCTCACTGCCTAGGAAGGGAAAAACTGCGCAGCATACACCACTGTATCGTCTGTGTGTCTCAAAACACAAATACACATGCAATCAAATATATCATACATTATGTAGTATAGCTGATGAAGATGTGTTACTGATGCTAGATGTTATGTATTCTGTGTATTATATAGTGTAACATATTGCTATATTATACATGTAATGCCAAAATACATATTACACATATGCATGTGTTACATATGGACTAATATGTCGTACGTGTTGTATTATGCTACGTCATAAATCATTTGTCCATTCACGTCAGTGTCCATCTGTCCATATCCATCTCACTCCAGAATGGGGGTGATGAGACAGCGACGCCCCCTCCCTGCCCCATAGGACTTCTCTTCCCAACCCCTTACCTCCGGGCGGCATGACCCTCACGGAATGACCAGGTGCCACCGCGGGACTAATCGGAGCTAACAGACTGCCACTTGCGTTCGCCCAGGGACATCCGACTGCCTCCCGCTGGCCTCCGGTCCGCAGAGCCGGACTCCGTAAGCCCCCGCCGCAGCTCTGCCGCGGGTCGAAACCGAGCTCCGGTGAACAGGGGGACACGAGATCACAGACCACTGTGCTGACTGGTACGAACTACTTCCCGTCCGGGTCGACACGCAACGAATTAAAAACTTGGAAATTTCAAGAGAATGGCTTTAGCATCTCCATCTCTACAACTGATTTCTAGTAGTTGTTTTTCTTGCACATAATTTTCCCGAGTAATTAAAAATGATGGCACGGTATGTAAATGGCCTAGAATCTCGGTGACAGAGAGGGTGTTTGTGTCTCTTGCTTAGCAAACGCCATCAGAGTTTCCTGGCTGAAGAAACTCAATTTACTAAAACCAGCAGAAAGCGTTTAGATGATAAACCTCCTGTACCACATTCCCTCAGAAACGTCCGTAATCTACTCTATCAGGGATGGAGAATTTCTATTAAAAATCTATCAACACCCTCATAAAGGCCATTTTCCCCTTGCAATTTATTCTGAGTAAGAATATCTAAGCCACAAATTTGTTGACAATCCATTTTTTCTTCTCACAATTCGATTGAAGAGTGTCTGTTTCTTAATAACAGTATAGCTCGAACATAAAACAGCGTTCCCTTACCAGGCAGTGCCACCACAAACCCCGTGGTGGTCACTCTCCTGCAGGGGCCTCTCCAGCGGGGGCCACATCTACACATCAGCCATCAGCCCTGACCTGAGCCCCGGGCAGACCTTGCTGTTCTAGTGCGTTGGAATTTCCATATGGGTTTGACTGACGGCAAGCACGAACAGTGTAGATACTGAGCATCCGCTACATCATTAAAAACGTCTCCTGAGGACAGACGTGCAAGAGGGGCGCTTAGATGCCAATGAGGGGCACCTTCTTGATCACATTAAAACCAGTGAGTCTCTGAGTCTCGCAGCTTAAGTAAAGCGAGCCAACGATCTGGTTCCCTGAGGCTGTCTCTCATTTCATTCTGGAAGGTTGCTGGAGGTGGACAGTTGTAATTATAGTTTTTATCCCCCCATTTCTTCCAGTAACAGAACCCCTCATGGGGAGCTCTTCCCTACAGACGTATTT
>NW_006438869.1:793985-802455 GCF_000325575.1 Pteropus alecto
GTTCATCTGAGAAACACAAGCCATGGGCCACAGTAATTACTTGGGGGACAGACGTCCACCCGAGCCAGGGAAGGCAGCCCCCACCTTCCTCACAGGGACTTTGCACTTACCATGGGTGGCTAGCTTCGTCACCAGGAAGATGGCGTCCATCTGTGCCACCACATGGAGCACCTGTCTGGGAAGGATGCAACTCAAGGGCAAGCAGATTCGAAAGGTAAGGAGAAAGCATCTTGATGTCACCGCCTCTGCCCCTCAAACCCAGGCACTCCTGGATCGCCCTGGTATAGGAAACATATGTTAAATTATTTTGAGTTGCGTTTCTGTCACTTGTAGACAAAAATATCCTAATACAGGCACGGAGGAGAAAAGCATGACCCCTACCTTGGCTAAAAGAAAACTCTTGTTTCTTCTACTCACAAAACTCTGACACAAAATGAGTGGAGTTTATACACCAAGCAATTCCTATACTAACTACCTGGAGTCAGCACAGAACCCACAGGTGAAAGGCTCAGTCCCACGAGACTGTTGCCACTTCGGATGCCAGTCACAGGTCTGGGCTCCTGGTACTCCTGACCCACTGACTGTGAAGGAAGGGGACCCGTGACCCCCTTCTTGGGTAGAACAGATCACGGAACTCAGGAGGGCTGTTCGCTTGCTGTTATTGGGTTGATTATAAAGGATACGAATCAGGAACAGCCAAAGGCAAGAGACGCACAGGGGCAGGTGTAAGAGGGAGGCCGAGAGGGAGACATGTCGCCCTCCCCAGACGCCTGGCCGGGACCTCCGTGTGCTCACCCGCCCTGGGAGCTTTCCAGTCTCCGTCATCTAGGGGTTTTGCGGAGGTTCAGTTATACGGGCACGGTCGATTAAGTCAGTAACTGCTGATAATTAGATCGACGTTCAGCCCCTCTGTACTCCCTGGAGATAGGGGAGTGGGGGGGAAAGTCCCCGCACCTCTAATCACATGGTTGGCTCCCCTGGCAATCGGCCCCACCCTCCAGGGTCACCTCATTAGCATAAAGTCTGGTGTCGATTAAAGGGCTTTTTTTATAAATAACAGAAAATGTTCCTCTCACCCCTTTGAGATACTGCAAGGGTTTGTAGAAGCTCTGTGCCAGGAACGACAATATATTTCTTATCATGCCACAACATCACACAGGCAAACCTTGTTTTATTTTTAGAGATGATGCCTTGTAAAGCTTAGGTTGTCAGCTAAACTTTAATGCAGGTAGTAAGTAACACAAAGATGTTATTTTTTTCATTTTTTTGTTTTTATTATTGTTCCTGCCTTGTTTTATTGGCCTTCTGGAATGCGAAGCTACACCAGAACAGGGAATGACTGGACATAAATCGTCTTAGGGGCATTTTTCAAGCAGATGTTAGGGAAGCCAAGGTTCCCGGCGGTGGCGCTGATTCTGGGACAGTGTGCTCCGTGGCTGGACACCTGTCTCTGGCCACACGACCGCCTTCTCTGCTGTTATCTCCCGAAGGCCTGGAATCTACCGAGAAGCACCAAGGTGTTGGCTCGTCATCAGAACGTGACCCGCCCCGAGCAGGAAGGTGCCTCCCTGGCAGAACAGCAGCTCCCGACAGGTGAACTTTGGCCCATGGGTCACCTGGAGGCCATTTCTCACGGCCCCGCGATTCATAAAATAATTGCTATACTTTCCCCTCTGGCATGAATCATTTATTTGTGGCAACTCTCCGTGAAATCTCATTCGAAAATACAGCAACTCTTTCTTTTTTGTTTTGAGAAATTTAGTTTTGCAGGGGATTTGGGATTTTTTTTTTTCAGGGCAGCAAAAAATAAACTAAGAGGAATCAAGTGTAGTGGGTTATGTCGATTCAACAAATGTGGATCCGGCTTCTCTTTGCTCTGACCCTGTTTGAAAACCCCCTCAGTATCGACACTCACTTAGCTCCCCCTGCAGCATTGTCTGAAAAAGACGCGCTGCCCGGTGTCCTACCTGGAGATGGGCTCACTCAGAATAATCAAGAGCAGATGCTGGTCCTCATGGGATCACCAGCAAATAAACTGATAGTCTTTAGCCTGGGACAAGGTGGGGGTCCTAAGACTCACTCCTTCTCACCTGTAGATTATGAGAGTGGGAAGTCGACACAAGGGGCTGATGGCCAAAATGAGAATCAGGGCATCAGCTCGTCACTTGGGCCAGGGCTGCCCCAGAAAACAGGATGGGAGGGCACTGTATGAGCTGTGGCTGCAATGGAGCTTCCCCCCTCCATTCTAGACCTTGAGACTCACCCAGAGGACGCTGCACCGCGGGCCCACCCCCACCCCCATCACTGCCTAGGAGAGTGCTAGGGCCTGGGAGCCCCGAGAAGCAGGTTCAGTGACCGCAAACAAGAAGTACAGAGCTGATAGTAGCAGCCACTGCACCAGAGCCAGGGAACTTTCCAGATAGAAGCAGAGCCCCGGAACCTCAGCCCCACCCAATGCCACAGGCGTGGACAGTGGTTATCCAGCCCTCCCCAGCCCGGAGCCCATCAGCAGGGAGAAAGAGTCCAGGTTAGCCCCTCAAACACCCACCTTTTGTGTGTGGGGGCGGAGGTTGAACAGAGGCCTCTCTAGAAACCCAACAAGGGAAACGGTTCCCCTTATAAACACCATCAGCACAAACACATGTCACCTGTACCCTGCAGAGTTTCACATTAAAAAGTACCATTAACAAAGGCTATGAGAAGGCTCTACCGCTGAGGCTCGATCTTAGTCCCGATCTGCAGAACAGCAGGCCCTGCTCTTCGTGGTGTGACAAGCAGTATCTGTGATAATGTAAATACACCCCCAAACACTTCCAGTCTCCTTCCCTGGGCCACCCCCGATCTGAGAGGGAGCTGCAAGGAGGCATCGTTTGATATAGCTCTACTTCATTGTCAAGAGATGATCCTTTTTATGTCCTTCATTTGGTGATCTCTGGATGGATGGATTGGGCTTTCTTCTCAAGAATTATGTTTCTCTAGGCCTGCACTTAATTTCAGCTACAGTCAGTATAAAGAAGATGGATCTTGGAGTTTTACTGTAAGCACCCATCGGGCAGGGTCTCTGCTCGGCTTTGTAGGACATGCAACAGCATTTGCGTACGACATTTAATAAAACGCTATCGCGAGGACAAGTAATGTTGACAGTGTGCCTGTAATTAAACGACCTGATGTGTGACTTACCTGACGTGACGCGTTTGATCATTTTTCAAGTTAGCAGGTGTGCTTTTCTTTCTGGGTTCCTTCACATCACATGTTTCAGACCCGGTCTTCTTCCTTTGGTTAATTAATCGTCCTTCCTGGGTCTCAGGGAATTCCTATCAATTATCTAAAATACATAGCAGATAGGAGTTCATTTTCTCTGAGAAATTTTAAAGGAAGTCTTAATGAATGGCAATCAACTGGAACTAATACTTGATTGATCAATTAAGCTGATAAACAGGAATAAAGCAAGAAGCCCATGCCAAGAAGAAACCTAAAACTATTGACAAAAGAGATAAGAAATTTAAAACATTTTCAATCAATACCGATTGGGGCATATGAATAAATGTTTGACTAATGCATGTAACAGCTGTAATTCTGTTTCGAACTGCCATAAGACGTCATAAGACCATCTGAGAGGAAATTGGGGGGAAAAGCCTAAATCGAAAAAAAAAATCATTTTATGGCATTTGTACTGGAATTATTTCTAGAATAATGCAGTTTCATAGCTATAATTCAAACTAGGTTTTAGTCTATTGGTTTAACTGCTGCATATCTAAAATGTAGAAGTTTTTATAGCCCTCAATCTCACATAATGATGGTTAAAAACCTTATAGAAAATTCAATTATAATAGAGGAGAGTTTTTTCCCTTTTTTTTTCCTTAAAGATGGACTTCATTTGGAGACCTGCTAAATAAATAGCAGTTTCCAAATTTCTAACCCAGTGTCTACAAAACCGGAGTGAATTCCAATCCATAAGCACTATAGAGGGACATATATGTTCATATATGTTCTTAAATATGGCAATTCTTAATCAGGTGAATTATATCTTGATCCTGGCATAGCTTTAAATATATCACATGACGAAGTAATTGCACAAATTTTCTATAAATATATGTGTCGTCAGAGAGAATGCAGAAAGTCTGCCCTAATGCTGAGGGCCAGAGGTCTCACTTTTTATCTTAAAGAAACTAGAAAAGAGGAGACACACCAGGCCTGCAGGTGGCCGGCACATCTGGCTACCAAGGACAGCGCCTCGCCGGGCAGGGCTTTATAGGGCACGTGCTGCTCCGCAGACGAGCATCGGGCTGCAGCCCCGGTTTAGTGCCCTCTTGTCTTCCTCTGCACCCACTGACTTGCTTAGGGCCCTTCTTCAAAGCTCTAACTTTCCCTCAGGGAACGGCAGAGTAGGGAGTGGGGCAGGAGGTAGGGTAAAGGGTAGAGTTCTGAGGAAAGGGTGACAGAATTATTTAGAGTTCATACTTAGAGAGGACTTAGTCTAAATCTCTCGGTTTAGTTCGAGAAAATGAGACCCAAAGAAATTAAGTGGCTTGCCCGAGATCAGAGAGCTAATTCTTGGTGACCTAGTCAAAACCCAGCCTCCCGATTCCCAGTCTGTAGCAGCTTCTCCTACACCAGGGCCCTTCTCTCCTGAGATGGACAACCCCTTATTGCAACCTTCGCTCCTCCGGGCTGTAGGTGTCTTTGACTGGATGCACTGGCAGGAGTCATAAGAGGACCTGGCAGTCATTATCTGAAGAGAGACCACGGGCTCCCGGGTTGGATTTGCACTCAGTTGAAGTACATCTTTATTTGCAGGATTCTGCTGAGAAGCAGGTTCAAGTGTGTCATGTTTATTAATGTCTGTCTTGCAGGCTTTGCACACAGCGCTTTATCAATATACATGCATTATGCATCACGCCTGCTTCGCGAGCTGGTGTGCGGAGGAGAACCGAGGGCTGTGACGGCTCAGCAAGTAGCTTCAGTCACTGCGAGCTCCCCCGGTGATGACCTATAGCCTTCAACTACGGTCTTGTCATTCCTACGGTGAGGCAGTACTAAATGGATTATTTCAAAACCAAATATTTAAGAAAGGATACAGCAAATATAAAATATACAATAGATTTGTTTTAACCATTAATAAAGTCAACTTTCTTTCTTGGAGTTAGCATTTGGGGGGAGCGGTACCCACGTATGCATGTCAGCCTATGTGCCAAGAGCCTTGATTTATTTTAAAACCATGAAGATTCCATTATTCTTGACAAATTTTAGAAATTTTCTTTAAGGGAATCATTTGTATGCTATTCTATTGAATGATGCCTTATCGTGTGTGTGTGTGTGTGTGTGTGTGTGTGTGTTTTAACCAAGTCTTATAGCTTCTCATGCCCACTAATTATTTTTATCACATTAGTTTCATGTGTATTCAAAGATATTTTCAAAGTAAGTCAAATCTATTTTTATTTTTAAGGATGCTTGTTTTTTCAGAATTAAACACTGTATTTTTAAATGAATTTTCAAAACTTACAATAGAAGTTGTACTAACAGTATAAAGGGGAGAGTAAGTATAACAGAAATTTGTTTGCATTCCATTAAAATCACGTATGTAAAATAAACTCCATCCCACAAGCTATCTTTGGCAGAATGCTATGGGATGGAGCAGTAGTCAAGAGCTACCTGTGGTCCAGTCCCCCCTCCAATTCTGAGAGCTGCGTGGTGGATGGGGCATGGTTATGGCAGCCCCTAGAAGCAGAGCCAGCGGGTATTCCAGCTGCTCCCACTCATCGCTGCAGAATGGGGCCCTTCTCCACTTCCGGGCAGCATTCTTTCTCCTTGTTCAGAAAATTTTGTCAGTATCTCAGATGCTTGGGTCCGATAAGGATAAATAAGCTTTTGAGCTCCGTGGTTCTGTGTGTTAGGCCCTCCCCCATTACACCTTTGGCTAGCACTGATTCCTCGTCTCTGGGGTGACGAAACTGAGGTCACTTTGTCAAATTGCTGGTGCTACAAAACGTATGGGAAGCTGGCAATGGGGGGAACCCAATGGGTAGCCTGTCAAACTAGTCACCCTCAGAGGATAGAACCTCATAAGACAACATTAGGCATCAGACTTTGTCTTCTCTTTTTGGCTCCTAATCAAAAAAAAGCTAAAACGTTGCCTGTTGGACATAGTGCATGACTCCAGCTACGGGTTTTTATGAAGTATCAACTGAGTACTATACCTTCTCTGGAAGCCTGACCCAAAATGATTAAGAATAGTGCACGCCATCATGTCTGCTGAATATTCATTTAGAACATTCGCAAGATATTCTGGTTAGAATGTGTGCCCTTTGTGATGAAGGCCCACGTGTATCTTTAAGAGTCTTTTTTTTTTAATAATATTTTTTATTTTTCAATTATACCTGGCATACAATATTATATTAGTGTCAGGTGTACAATGTAGTAATTAGACATCTATATAATTCACGAAGCGATCGCCCAATCAATCCAGTGCCCCTCTGACACACATATAGTTATTACAATATTATTGACTAGGAGTCTTTTGTAGTAAAAGCACTTTCTCATTCCTAAGTGGCTGCCAGCCTCCCAGCTCTTTTTAATAAAAGACCACACCTACATCCTTGATGAAAACAGGTCTGAGGATATCTCAACTGAGACCGGCTGCCATTTCCTACCACTGCGAGGAAGTTGGGAAGCAAATTTCACAAAGCCAAGAAAGAGCAGAAAATATTCATTTCGCTTCCAACAAAGGAAAACAGAAAGTTAGCCCCTTGAATGTGAGAAATAAAGGAAAGCGGGGAATTACGCTCTCCATGCCTGTCTTCTAAGGAGGGTTGTTTGAGTCTCGTTTGCCTTTTTGGGTTTGACTTAGTTTGGTTTTGCTTCAGGGGAGGAAAAGATAGGACGTGTGGTTAAGAGGAGAGGCACAGGACACACCAAGCCCCGCTCCGACGATGCTCCAGGCAGAGGGAGGCTGAAGGGAGCCCCTCGGAGGTGGGAAGGAAGCCTGAACCTCACACGGAGCCACAGCAAAGAACCTTCCCAGGTTTCACAGTAAGAAAAAGAAATCATGTTTCTCTCTGAATGACAGCACGACATGACAGGGCTCTCCCACGTCACTGAGCAACTACATGGGAAGACACAAAAAAGCGAGAGATCTGGCCCCTACCTCTAGGAATTTATCATCTACTCTGGCACATACACAAGTTATCCAGGGAAGCTAGGTGATGCTAAAGGTATAATATGCCAAATTTGCCATGAGTGGTTCTTAAAGCAAGTAGTATAGGGGGATGGTCTCCCTCATGTCCTTGGCTGCAATCAGGTTCCTAAATTTTCATCCCCATCCTTGACCTCTCCACTAAACTCTTGATTGGTGTATTTAACTGAGTCTCTGACATCTCCACTTGCATGTGAATAGGACTATCTAACTTTTCCCCCTAGACCTGCTCCTCCCCAAGTCACTCCCATCTTGCAGTTATTCTTGCCCTTACTCAGTATCTCAAGTCCAAGGCCTGGGAATCCCCTTCGATGTCTTCATTTCCCTTATGACCACATCCAATCCATCAAACCCTACAGGTTCCACCTCTAAAACTTAACCGGAATTCATTCGCCTCCACCATCTGTGGCCTCCACTGCTGCAGTGGCCTCCCTCGCTCACTCCTGTCCCTCCACGGTCCGGTCTCCATAATGCAGCCAGAAATCATTTTCCTGAGTAGAATAAGCATAAGGCTCCTCAGGGCATCTGCTCACTGAGATGCAGTCCATGCTGTGGCTCACGGAGATGCAGTTGCTGTTTGTTGTTCTTCAAGGATGAACTCACCTTTTGGGGAACTTAATCTTGTTTGTACTTCTGAATTCATTGTTTTTAAGGACCATAATCAAGCAGCATAATGTCAAGCTGCTACCTAAATTGAGGTCTCTTCTCTCATTTCGCTCTCCCCACAAAATCAGTGATTACAATCAAAGAAACAATTATCTTTGCTTAGCAAGATGTGCTTTTAATTAACCTACGTTTGTTCTTCATTGAAAACACCTCTGCTAAGAGCACCGCTAATGAGTCCTTCTGCTCCAGTACACGACGAATAGGCAGGTAACGAGTGACTGGCCTGATGGCTCCATACGTCCTTCGTTCTCGAGACCTTCAACATCGAGAAAGTCAAGTCTGCACGTGGGACCCTGAGAACTGGGTCTTGAGCAAGATGGCTCTTGAGGACAAAGGGTTGTCCAGAGAACCAGAGAGAGGAGCCTGGCCCCAGAGATGGAAGAGGCTCTATGAGAAGGACCGAGACCCTTTTCCTGGCTAGTTCTTAAAAATATTAGGTCAGCTTCACAAGGTGTTGTACGGACGTTCTCCTGAGAAACACGAGTCCATAGAGACCCTTGAGCAGCAGCCGGCCCTCACAGCCAACCTCAGCCACCCAGCCACCATGCCAGAGCCCGCTAAACCTACTTGTTCTGTTTAGAAGTTGCAGAGGCCAATACATCGGTGGGCCTG
>NW_006438869.1:802489-843980 GCF_000325575.1 Pteropus alecto
AAGTCTATTTCTTATCCTACGTGTGCCTGCCTGCCTGCTGAGCACTCCCCACAGCCAACCCATCCCTTCCCCAGGAGACCTGAGCTCTCACAGGCTGTCCTAATGCTCGTACTTCATAGCTTCCTATGCGTGGCCATCGCCAAACCAGTCCTCTCAGAGAATTCTTACAAAAACCCTTATCAGTAGAACAGCAGGAGTGTGAAGGGCAGGGAGACTTTGGGCTGCAAGTATAGATATATCTTCTTCTGCAAGTGGGTTTTAATAGTATGGCTCTCAAATTTCAAATACCTGTGATTCTATATTGTAAGCAACTAGCTGGGGAAAATTATCTTAAAGATTAACCATTTGACCTTCCCTTATGCTTCATTGATCTAACACGGTTTATCCAGCTGGCCTCTCGCGTGAGATCACGTTGATCTCTAAGGTCAAAGAGAAAACTCCTTTCGAACATTCCGAATTCTTACCTTGAGCCTCCCAAGTCAGCTGCTAAGTTTCAGAAGAACTTGGGGGACTTTGAGATGGTTCCATGTGTTCAAAGCCCTTTTGGAAACTGGCTCTCCCGCTTCTGGCCACTGGATGCTTTTCTCCGTTACAGTCACAAGTAGGCCACTGCCATGGTAGACAAAACAACTAAATAAACAACTAAACAAAACAAGGAAACAATTCATTTGCTCCTTAGGGAGGTTTCAGAATTCCATCAGACCCGCAAATGCCATCCGTTCAAACAAGAATAAAATACATATATATCACCATGGAAATGAATCACTTTACAAAAAAGATGACACAGACTGACTATTTTTCTCTGATAAATTTCCCCATCATATTATATTTTTCAAAGATCATCAAAAAGCCTTCATTATTTTTTTCTCTTGTTTTATTGAATTTAACCTCAAATTTAAATGTAGTGGTTTCCTTAGGCCATTAAAGACTGACACTTTCTAGCTGCAAACTCGAGCTTGTCTATGAATGTAAGTTTTAAAATCATATTAAAGAAGAACTTAGAAACTGAGATTCTAGTGTTTTTATAATAAGAACTTATTGGTAAAGAAATAAAAAAGACAAGGAAATAAAGTTTTATTTTGTTTTGTTTTGTTTTGTTTTTTGGAAACAAAGTTTTGAACGTGAAACTGAGGATACCATTTCATACAGACCACACTTCCGAAATGTGTTAAGTAATTGAACACACTAGCGTCTCTTGAAATTTGCTGAGAATAAGTTTGAAATTGCATTTCCATGAAAATAATTGCCTATCCTCTAGAGCAATGGTTCCTACCTTTTTCAAAGATCCTTTTCAAATACCAAGAAATTTAGTGACAACCCCTAGATGACAGGAAAATGCAGAATATATGTGGAGAGAGACTCGCAGTCCTTTGCATTCATTCATTCTACAGTCCCTCAGGAGTCTGTCCCACCAGCTGGCTTCCGCTGATCCTGTGTTATGAGGCCACAGAATTCCCTAGAAGTGACAGGCCCTACGCAAACATCCTAGAACACACTTGCTGCTCACAGTAAGACTTCAGCGATCACTGCGTCTACAGTAGATTTGCCTAAATCGGAAAAAAAAGGTCTCCCATTTTTTCTTGTATTCTTAATATGTAGTCTACGATGGATGTTTTACACCCTCTAAATTTACGTTTCTATTCTCTAATTAAATCTAAAGACCGTTCACCGCCTCTCACGCATAGGGTGGAATTGTGAGAATGCTCGGAATTCACGAAGGACCTTTCTACAGGCAGATAAGAAATGTGATAACTTACCATCCCCGCCGTGGGGCGGTTTTCCACGTAAATCTTAACTGTGCCATTGAGAGCTGCATTAAATCATTCCGCCGGCCCATTGCATTGTAGGCGACAAGCCAGGACTTTTACACATTTAAGCCCCTGCCCTTTGATGGGAAATCCACACCCGTCTGTCTACAAGAATCTGTGAAAGAAATCCAGGTGAAGAGGAGCCACAGTGACCCTCACCTCGCTCGTGGGCACCGGGACACGATGTCGCGCTGCTTCCCAGTCCTTCTATCACGAAAGTTGCCTCTACCATGAACGCGTTGCCCTTGAGAGGGGTTTTCTAACTTGCACACTCCAGCAGACCTTCCCGCTGACAGGTAAGGCATACCTGGGCATGTGTTAGCAGGTCTTCTTCTCCAGCCGACATCTTTATTTTCACTGACCTCTCATGGAAATTGAGCATTTCCTTCGAATGTGAGTGCAGGCAACAAACCACAGCAGTCTCATGGCTGAGAGAAATCACAGATATTTTTATATCACATTAAGGTTGTGCAGATATCTCAAAATATCTATTCTCATCACTATTTTAAAATTCGCATAGCTGTTAGACCGGCCATGAGAGCTTGAACTTGCTTTTAATATGGAAATAAAGAAGCCTGCATACCATTAAATCACCAATTGGAGGTACGTACACACACACACACACACACACACACACACACATTTGGTAATTGCTTTTTAACGAAATTGGTTTCCTTTATAACCCTATGTATTTTATGTTATGCGTTAAAAATGTGACTTGGAGAAACGGTCCATGGTTCTCTTCAATATGCTACACACGGCAAATAATGAGAGCTAACATTTACGTGGTGCTTACGGAAGTACCAGGCACTGTTTTAAGGGCTTTCCATAAGTTAATTACTTTAATTATCACATTGATCCTATTAGGTAAGTTCTGACTACCCTCATTTTACAGATGGGAAAACTGAGGCTGAGAGCGGTTAAGGGACTTATACTAGGTAACACAACCAGTAAATGACGAAGCCAAGATTCAAGCCAGGTAGCGGCCTCCTGAGTCCCTTCGGCCATCCTGCCTCTCTAGCCAGCTCCCACCCGGCAGCGTGGAAGCCTATGAGAAACACGCCCACCAAACTGAATAGAGGGATCTCACAAGGCCTCAGTTTCCTCATCTTGTCAAACACAGATAGAAAAGACCTACGTCTCAGGGCTGGTCCAAAAAGTACGTAACACATACACATCAAGCACTAAGTGCATTCCACGTATAAATTCCTAAAAATGGTAGTTATTCTCATTTTCGCTATTAGTTTTATGAAGGAAGACACAGAAGATTGTGGACAGAGATGAAGCGAAAGGTGAAAACCAAACTTTTGGGGGTCAGGGAATGAGCAGAAAACCACGGTCCAAGTGGCATAGAGGCCAAGCAATCGACGGACACTTGCAGTGACATCCTAGACACATTGAACCCGATGTGGTTTAAAACTCTACCTATTGCCAGTCTTCCCCTCTCCCCGTCCCCTACCTCCACCTGTCTCTGCTCATGGAGTCCCTTCCTTGCTGGAAATCGCTGGAAATCGGAATGTCGCAAAGGTGTAACTTAAACAACGTATCGCGGCATTGCACTGTCCCCGAGAACGTGTTTTAAGATAGGTTACACACATCTTAACACCCTCCAAGGGTTAAACGATACCCTGAAAAGGTAGTGTCACCGTTTGCTAATGGATTGTATTGTCCTCCTGCTACCAATTTGTATGCTGAAGCTCCAATCCCCAGACTGACAGTATTAGGGGGTGGGGCCTTTAGGAGGTGATTAGGTTTAGATGAAGTCATGAGGGTGGACCCCATAACCGGATTAGTGGCCTTGTAAGAGGAAGCAACAGAGAGCTTCCTCCCTCTCCCTGTCCTCTCTCTCCCCCTACCCCCTCCCTCTCTGTCATATGAGGATGCACTGAGACGGCACTGTCTGCAAGCCAGGAAGAGTCTTCGCCAGAACCTGACCATGTTGCCACCTTGACCTTGGACTTCCGTCCCTCTGAACTGTGAGGAGTAGATGTCTGTCATTCAGCCACCTAATCCATGGGATTCTGTTACGGCTGCCTGAGCTGAGTAGTGCACCGTTCTCATCCTAAGCAGAAAGGTGTTGCTTGTCTTTAGGAGAATTTTGTCTGGGATGCGTGCCCTGGCTGCCCAGGTCTTCCTGTGCATCAGGTGGACGTGCAGAGCCTTTTTCACAGTCACCCATTAGGGGACTACACGGACTCCTACAGACCACACCTTCCCAGTAAGATGGTCTTGCAGCCCATGTCTAGGGGTTCAAATGAGCTCTCGCCAATTGTTAAATGAACTGTGAGTCAAGCAAAGAAAGCCCTCAACCTCACAGAGGATGCACTGACTTTTTCCCTTACTTTGTTAGATTTTACATTTCTTTAGCTCTCCTCAATCATGTTAATGGTTTCCATTTTCCTTAACAGAATTAGCACATAATTCTTTCTTCTCATCGAAGTCTGCAATGAGTCCCACACCACTGCCTTGAAGCCAACTTTTGAAGCTTTTAGGAATTCTCTTGGTTTTGCTGTTTAATTCTTTAACCTCAATTATGAAATACTGGTCCATGTAGAAGGACACATGTAACATATGTATATGTGATGAAGCATAGTATACAATGAACACCCAGGATACTGAAACATCTTCAAGGAAGCTAGAGCCCTGGGCCTCAGGAGGACAGGACACGGTTCAGTTCTGGAGGTCTTAGAAACAAGGGCTCCTGGACTGCCTGGGGTGTGGCTGTCAGTCTGATGATTCAACCAGGTCTCTTCTCCTGCACGTCTCCATCAAGACTGAATTGCCAGGAGGGAAAGTCTGTTTGACAAGCTTGGTCACCCGCTCAAATCTGTAGTCAGTGGGGGAGCACAGTTCCTTCAAAGGAGAAAGCGAAATAAGCAAACCAAACACCTGTTTCGTGTGTTCTCCCAGCCGCGGGCGGCTGGTGGAGCTCAGCTGTCACGCCCTCTTCCCGCCTGTTTCCATGTGTGTTTCCCGTCGCATTCGGCTGCTGTGGCCCAGAGCAGTTTCTTCCCTGGCTGGTCTCACTTCACTGTATTGTTTGAAAAATCCTTGGATATTGTTCGAATGTCTTTTTCAACCTTTCCAAATTTCCAGCGTCGAGGCAGATTTTCTTAGGTCGTCTAGTGCTAATTTTGAGAGAATTAAATTCAGCGCTTCAGTCGTATTTGGAATCGAAGGAGATATTTCTGGGGCAGGCTGGCGGGGTTTGTGGGTGGGATGGAATGAGCGAGGCGAGAAGCTGAATGTCGCACCATAGTCAGTGGCCTCACGGAGAACTTAGGCCTGTGATCAGCATTCTCACCAGCAAATCCACACATTAAGAGGGCTCCAGCAAGCACTTCGGCCCCCCAAATCTCCACCAACACCCAAGGATTTTCTAATTAATATAGAGAGGGTCAGAAGAAGGTTTTGGTTGGTGAAGTTGGTGGTATTTAAGCTATGTAGTTGAATAAAATGTGTTACTAACGGCCCCCGTACTTCACAAACAGGATAGACGAGGAACCCAGTAAATAATGCCACTAACGTTTGGTGTCTTGAGACTCCTGCATCCAGCCACCGAGCTGGGAGAAGTCTGGCCCGTGGATAGTTTATACCCGCCTCAGGGGACCTTCCGTGCCATCGGTCACAACATCCACAGACAGAGAACTAGGACGTCACTGAGCTCACTGACTTGACGATAGGAATTTGTCTAATAAACATCCCTGGGGAGGGCAGAGTTTTCCTGCTTCTGCCATCCACCTGGGCCACCACCGTCCACCTGCAACAACCTGAGTTTCTGACACTTGGGAGGCCATTTCTCAACAGAAGTTTAGAATATCGATGCCCCTATGTCACACTGAGGAATAACATGTGTGTGTTTGGTATTTCAAATGTTTTTGGGTACTTTGGTCTTTCAGAATGAGCTTTGCGATTTCATTAAAATGTGCAATTTACTTTAGACTTGAGATTTGAAGCTTAAAGGGTTTAAGAGAATTTGGCTAGGTTTTGTAAACAGCGTCGGGGTGCTTAAGAGAACTTGAGATTTATTATATCCATAAGTTTAATTTATTACATTAACTACAGAGGAGAAATCAAATATATTACGTTTATAAATGCAGTAAAAATATTTAAAGAAATTTAATTAACCGAGTTGTAAATGGGGCTGATTATTTAAGGTAGTTTTGTTTCTTTAGCCGGGACACTAATAAAAGCATCCATGAATAGGATTATTAAAATTCACTGGATTTATAAAAAGAACAGTAAGATTTATAAGTGAGACAAGACTTTTACATTTTTTATTAGAATAAATTAAATATGAAGCTAAAACCCTAAATAAATGTAAGTCATCCTCTTTAGGGGGGGTGGGACAGAAAAGCCACCTTAAACACCAAAAAGCTCACATCAACAAATCAAAACTTACGACCCGTTGTTAGAGATATCGGCACTATTTTCCCACAGAGGAATCAGCTTTCTAGAAGTGCTGTTGCCCAACTTTTTGATTATGCACCCCTAAGAGTAAAACACTCTTGAGAATGTATCTTTAATCCATGCGTATTTATTGACACATCCGGCTGACTTCCCACCCCTCCTCAGAACAGCCCCCATCCAGAGACCTTTCCAATAAGATGTATAAAGCCTGGCCAGCTGGGCCCAGCTCTGGACAACTCTAAGGGGTCATCCTCATGCCCGAGCTCCGCGCAGGTGAGCCAAGGCCGGCACTGGGTCTGCATCACAGCTTTACCTGTCCGTCTGCCCCATCCTGCTTCCTCCCACAGCGGTCAATGCCCAGGACGCTCCCAAATAAATGTCCTGCAGGTTCAGCTCCTTCAGAGAGTCTGCTTCTGGGAAACCCAAGCCGTGACACAGCTGCTTTGTTAAACACTAGCCAAGTTTGAAATCCTTATGATTTTAATACCTTCAGATTGAGAAACAGAAGTGAAGAGACCAGAATCTTGGTGAACCAGAGTGCAGATAACTGGGTGATTACCTGGTGTACATACGTCATCAGAGGCTGGAGAACATACTGTATTTCATGCTAAAACCTTTTTTTTTCACGTTACCGACTCTGACTTTGCTCCCAGCCAGGTGGCTGTCCTTATGTCATTGTCATTGCCTGTATATGAGCAAACATCGAAATTACCAGCATCAAAAACTGTAGGATGTCTCTTTTTTTAAATTGATTTGTGTTTATACATGTTTATTTTGCTTTATAAATTCCATATTGCTTGATAATTATTTTAAATTAAAGGGATTTAACTTAACCTCTTCTTAAATTTTTTCAACTATTATTATGACTGAGTTTCACTGAATTTTAGATCAGTGAAGAAAAAAATCGATATTTTTATAATGTCAAGACAGATCATTTAAGAGCATGAAATGTCTATTCGAAAAATCTTTATTAAAGCTTTAAATTTTTCTATGCAGAAATCATGTACATTCTTGATTTAGTTAATGTGTGGATCTTTTGTTATTTTGTTACTTTGAAAAATATTTTATATTAAAAAAAAAAAATCTACAGGATGGACTTCTGCTTCCAAGAAAGGACCAGGTGTACTTTTTTCAATTCCTTCCACTAAGTACGGTGAAAAACCCTGGACATTATTTTTAAAACAAGTATAAGAAGACTTTGAATGGTAGAGAGAAGGCAGACAAACTGTATGAATCTCCAGAGAATTATGCTCAATGAAAAATCCCACCTCAAGAAGTTACAGACCGGGTGATGGATTCATTTATAAAACATTCTCTCAAAGTGATAAAATTTTAGAAACAGGGACCAGATTAGTGGTGGGCAGGGATTCAGGAGATGAGGCGGGTGGCAGGGGAATGTGGAAGTTCTGTCTTACCTGCATCAATGTCTGCATCCTGGTTGCGATATTGTGTCATTTTGCAAGACGTTACTGTCGGGGAAACTGAGGGAAGCCCGCGTGGGCCTTTCTGTTTCATTCCCTACAACTGCAGGTGAATGTGTTGTTCTCCAAATAAAACGTTTAATTTGAAAATTTTTTTAAAAAACTTTTTTCATTTCAAGTTGGATGTTAGCGATTTAAAAGAAAATCCTGCTTTTCAACCCCTGGGAGCCAAATGTTTGGGGTGGGACGGAGGGGCGGAGGAGGGGCGGGGATTGGAGGACGGTGAATCAGATGTTTTGGAATTTTCTCATAGCTGGTATCGAAAGTAAGATAGTTCTCAGAGATGGATTTACCATGAAACTAATAAAATTTAAGCTTTGGGACCTCTCACTTGGACGGGATCCTACCAAGGCCCTGAGATGCATCCCTATAGTATGCCTGGATGAGTAAAATTTGCAAAGGTGAAACATTCAGCCAGCATGGGGGATGATAGTTATCTCCTACTCTGAGCTGTCCCCATCTCGCTCCTCCTCATGTCCGGTAGTGGTGCAGTGGCTGAGGGCATCCCAGGGGAAATCAGGGGAAGTTGAACAAAGAAACAGGTCGTTTGGTCGGGAGTTGAGGTGTGATGAGCTTTCCATGGCTCACGGTCACTTTACTTCAAAGTTTAACTAAATCATCTCATTAGAGGATTGCTTCCAGGTTTTCGCCACCATCCACTGTGTCAACTCAGCATCCTGGCCAAAGGTCATATACCAACCCAAACATGATCTATGACCCCTGTTATGGACCGAACTGTGTCCCCGCCTCCCCCCTCCACCCCAGGTTGAAGCCCTAGCCCCCAGGGTAACTAGACTTGGAGATGGAGCCTGTAAGGATGGTAACTGAGGTCGAACGAGGTCATAGGGTGGGGCCCTCATCCAGTAGGACCAGTGTCCCTATAACAAGAAGAAGAGACACCAAAGATACGTGTGCACAGAGCATAGGCCATGTGAGGACGAAGCAAGAAGGCAGAGGTCTGCCAGCCAGGGAGGGAGGCTCGGGGGAAGCCCACCCTGCCGACACCTTGATCTTGAACTTCTGGTCTCCGGAACTGGGCAAAATAAATTCTGTCGTCTCAGCCTCCCTGCCTGTGGCACTTTGTTATGGCAGCTGGAGCAGCCTAACACAGCTCCAACACCTCCAACACGGGGCGACGGAGGAAGAGCAAGGTTGGAAATGTACAGAACCAAGAGCTAATTTCTGCAAATTTCTTCCACTTCATCAAAGGCGTAAAACTACAGCAGGGTGTTCAGTGACATCGGTCCAAGTCCAAACAAAAGAGCTCTTCTGTAGAGAAACTGAAAAATGGAATGTTTACGACTAGAAACAAACCAGATTGGCGATCACACGGTTAATTAGAATTCCTCTGTTTTAAGATGACAAACGTGTAACGGCGCCTTAAAATGCAAACACTGCATTCCTCCCGGTGGGTGGAGCTTCCACACGTTCCTTTGCGAAAGTGTAGCTAGAGCATCGTGTCCTGATGCGCTCTGGAGGCCTCCGACGAAATGCATGCCGAAGCAAACCAAAGCGCTGCAGTGGCCTGGAGAGCACGGTTCCAACGACAAAACCGCTTCTCCTACAGAACAACAAGGAGTCGGTCTGGTGACCATGGCGTAGCTCAGGCCAAAGTAGTAATTGCTAAGTGCGTAGCCCGAAAACGCAGGGAAAAGAGTGTTGTAAAGGCTAGAGGCGGGCCACGTGCCATTCAATGGAAGCGCGTGCGTGCGTGTGTGTGTGCGTGCGTGTGTGTGTGTGTTTCGATATTTCGTAATGTTTGTGATATTTGACAGCTTTTGCTTGTAAAATACGACTTCACGATTTGTAATGATTTGTAATATTTGTTTTCCTCGTTCCAAATCATCGTGATCGTACCTAATTTTGTATTTGTAATTTTGTTCTTTTTTTTTTTCTTTCGGAAAGCCTCCCTCCACAAAGTTTTCAAATGTTAGGCTCCACAATTACCTAAATCTACCCCTGCTGGATCTACGTGATGACAGAGCCAGGTAAGAGCCAGCACCAGTGGCTTTTAGTTATTCTAAGAAAAGGTACATCATCACTGTCCTTGACATGACAAAGAGCCCAGGGTTAAAGGGGAAAAAAAGGCATTTTTAGTTAAGATAGTAATTGAAAAAGGTCAAATTTTGTATTTTTTTAAGAAAAACTACGAGCAATTCTTCTTCTTAATCTATGAACATGCTTGACATATGGTGGAAATCTATGTCTAATCTAAAAAGGCCATTTTGATCATTATAAAGTAAAATTTTAAGTGACAGGAAGCATTGTATCAGTTTTATTGGAAGGTTTTTTTTTTCCTTTGTTAACGATATGTAAAATAGTGGTATGTCTTTCAAGTGATGGCATCTTAGAGTCCAAAAAATACACAGGTACGTGTGAAGAGTTTTAACTTACAACCTGGGAGTGGTTTACCAACATTTCAAATACCTGAATCAGGATCTGCATCCTAGGGCAATCCCTTTGCATTTGAAAGACACTTTACAGAAGCCCTTAAAGTAGAGTCTTGGACTGGTCACACTCAGACTCTCTCCGAGGGTTTGGTAATTAGCACAAACGGTGTTAGAAATAATTTTTTGCTGGTGACACAAATGGTTTCAAGGTCTGTGAGTTGGCTAGAAATATTCCCCCAGGCACTCCTGCCCAGGCACAAACAGGGTACGAGAGTCTGGCCAGCAGTCTGACCCCACGCCCACGACCCCCCTGTCTCGGATTCCAACACTGCTAAAGATTCTGTGTGCGGCCTCACCGCCACGGAGCCTGTGGACAGACAGCAGTGCCTTCTCTGCACTTCCAAGGCCAGGTTCTGCGCTCCTTGCAAAGCAAAGCTTGTTTGGTGGCTGAATTCACTCCGAGACTTGCTTTTATTGTCGATACTTGGTGATGAGGTTGTGGAGGGGGGGAACGAGAACCTTCGCCCACCTCTGCTCTTAAGAGGCAACGTATACCTACACAGAGCAGCAAACAGTTGTGAACACCCGCTGACCCTCCGCGGCTGGGCACTCGCCCAGCTCCTGACCACCCTCACCATCATCGCCCTCCCAAATCAAAGCCGCTTCTCCTAGTCACCCAGAGGGTATGAGGCAAGATCCACGACCCAAGTCACGGAGCATTATAATCATGAAAGTCTCTCTCCTTGGCACAAGAATATGAATAAAATGATATTGGCACAGGTTCGACTTTTGGAAATTCATTAAATCTTGCCCCGGGTAATTAGTTTATTTGTTCCCTGAAAATGGCCCCAAACTTATCCATGTGGCGTGTCTATTACTAACATATAATAGTTGCTAAGCAACATCATGCACTGTTATTTCTTCATCTAATTTAAAATTCTCAATTCGCAATAAAGGCCTTCAGAGAGAAGCTGGTGTTTAGGGCTGGCCAAATGCCTTTTTCACTGTAGCCCATTCAATTTAGAAAAGAAATGACAGTGTACTGTTTAATCAACACAAAATGATTTGTACAAAACATTTAACATCTTGAAACGTAGCTGTCTTCTCTTACTATTCAGATCTACTTAATTTATTTCAAACTTTCCCGAGGAGCTTCTCTTGCCCCTTCTGTCTTTGCTCCTTCTTCCATCCCCTCAACTTTCAGATTTATCGACAGCCTTTAGCACGGGAACGGGGAGAAAGGGAGGTGGGGACATACAAGGCACACTCTTATCATCCCGTAACTAGCCCCAGATAATTGTCATCATTCTAAGGAGTCACTGAACCAAATTTCCAAGTTCATCAGACATAAGATACATTTAAGATAGAAGTTTTCTGATATAGAAGCTGCAGAATGAATCAATTCTTCATTCCAGTAATAGTCTGGCTTGGCTTTCGGTACCCGAGGGGCGTGGGGCCCGGGCACCCTCCCTGATAGCATATTTTTTCAGTTGCTCGACAGGATTTCTTGGCATTAAAATTAACTTCTTGGTGACGCTCCCTGGAGAGGAAGTGCGTTCTCACAAAGCAGGCAAGGGCCTTTCTGCACGGTGACCCTCCCGTTGCAGGTTGAGTGTATCAAAACCTCAAGCAGATCAAAATATATTAAAACAAACTCTCGCTTATCACGATTGCTTGGAATCTGGAGCAATCGAGGCTAAAAACTCACACATTTAGGCTAATAGAAGAAAAGAGCTATAAAAGCGAATAAATGGACAAAAATAAGTGGAATATTTTAAAGGAAATGTAATTCTGTTACTATAACGATATGGAGAAAATCTGATTTCCATAGCAGTAAACTCTTCTGGGACAGACGAGATTGATTTTTGTGGGCTTAAAACCTTAGTAAGCCTCTCGATTTGTACACGTGTGATGGGAGGAGCCTCCCCAGAGAGAATGTTTAAACTACAATAGAATATAAGTTCTCAGAGTGGGGGTCAGTTTATTCTTGCCTTTGGGGATTTGTTTTCCTAATAGAGGCCACGATGCTAGGGGTTAGGGGTGCAGGCAGCCAGCTAGCAACACCAGATCAAAGCCGTGGAGTCCAGCCACCTGACGGACGAGATTTACCAAGGTTTGCTGTGGGTGAGGGGACAGCGGTCTCTTCCCCAGAGAGGCAGCGTGGGCGTGGCTTAAGGGACCACATTGGAACCAAGAATTCCTGCATCTCAGTCTCACCTGTGCCCTGTTTTAACACTGTAGCCTTAGACTGATCACACTTATCCTTCCAGGCGCCAGCATCCCCATCCGTAATGCTGAGGTAGTAACACTCAGAATGTCGTCGTGAGCATTAAAGAGTTAATCTGCAATGGGGAGACTTCATGGGCTTTGGAACCTGGGGAGTCACAAGGGTCCCCTGTGCTTAGAATGTCCCACACCTGGTTTAGGGCTCTGTTATCATCACCTTGAAATGCCTAATCGTTTTTGAGCAAGGAGCTCAGTATTTTCATTTCGATCTGGGCCCCACAAATTCTGCGGGGTTCGTCAATACATTAAGTATTTAGAACAAGGCCCGGCCCATCGTCAGTGCAGCTGTTATCCTTACTGCTCTTCTCCCACTGTAAAATTTTAGGAAAATTCCCAGGACTCACATGTAACGATGCTGGCTTTGGGGGTGTGGAAAGGGGGAATGGGGAGCTGGTAGAGGAGTCGCCTGGTGCATGTATTACTGAGTTCTGCATATCCTGCCAAAGGGGCGGGATGAGAAAAGAGGCTGCCCAAGGGGATCCAGCCCATTTTATTTAGGCTTATTGCACTTTCAAGTTTGAACAGAAACTACATAGGCTGATGCACCTGCACTGATGGAGAGGTCTTTAAGAATCAAATTATCGACTAGCTGATAACATGTGATGAAACCTTCAATTATTTACATGCGAACAGGATCAGGAAGAACGCAACAGGTCACTTAAAGGTCCTTCGCCTTGTTAAGTATTTTGAATATCAGGCCCACTCCTATCTTTCTCAGGGCCCAAGGCAAGAGTACTTAATGTCTAAATACGCACAAGTTAGTCATCAAAGCAACAAACTTTTAGATCAATGATCTTCTATTTATTCTACTGGCTTGTCAAATATACCTTCCAATGACCCGGAGGGCCAAGTTCAAGTTTAAAATTTCTTTAAGTTCTCGAAGCTGCTCATGTGTATGTGTGTGGATGCCCCTGCCCTCATCTCTAAGCTCCAGTCACCACTTATTCCTGTAACCAGTCAAACCTCAGCCACCCTTGGGGTCTGGGCACAGATGCGCCAGTGGGATGGGTAAACTTGCCTACCCACAAGACGAACTCGAGGAAGACACCAGCAGCCCTGGAAAGTGGAATCAGGGCTGTTTGGACAAGGAATCCCAGGGCCTCGACACCCAGCATGAGATCTAGAAAGACCTTTTTGACGGCAGACCCTCCACCTGGTGAGGAGGAAAATGCCTGGAGGGGGCTCCTAACAGGGGCCCTCTGGGCACAGGTTGAACATCGACCCTGAAATCTTGCTTACCCTTTGAGTCCGTGCTCTCAAGTATCGACTTAAAAAAAACTCAACTCCATCTTTCTCTCAACATACACTCACGAATTCAAAATTATTATAGCCAACTGTATAGACAATTCGAAATTTTCTGGAGTCAAATTCATATCCCCAACGGCCTGCTCCAATTCCTTCCGACCGCCCCAGCCAGCAGCCTCCAGACTCCCCGCAGCCCTGCCCACCAGCTCCGCTGTCGTCAGACTCCCCCAAACGTTCTGGAGGAGCTGGGCGTTTGCTCTCTCCCCATGATGAAACCTCAGCACCTTCTCTGGGAACAAGTGGGTTAATAATCTCTATTGTCGTGCTACTGAGATAAAAATATTGGAAATATATCTGTGATAAATATGAAGGTCACCACAAAAGAGAGAGAGAGAGAGATGTCATCGTGGCAAATGGAGCCCATGAGTATTGTGAACGTGGCCTTCGTCGGGACTTGTACTGATAGTCCAGGGACCTTTTAGAAAATTATTTTTCTCATGTTGCCCTTTGTATCTGACAAATATTGATTTGAGCTGTGTTTTGAATAACAATGAAATTAATGCCTCAGACAGGAGTTCACTCTTAAAATATTTAACACCTTAGAATGTTGAAAGCATACTAGACTTACAGTTCTGAGGCTGAAAGCCTGTTTTTCAGCAGACATGTAAGTCTGGGGCAAACTCTCCAATCTGACTGTCTGTCTCTGTTTCTATCTTCTCTCCCCCCACCCCACTCACATTGTAAAGGATCATAAAAGTGTAGAAATAAGAAATTTGGAACCTCTTAGATAATCAAGTCTAATCTCCAAATTTCAAATTTCACTCTTGGGAAAACTGAAAACTTGGCGCTATCACATAACATGCTCCACGTCACGTAGGTCACTGAAGAAAGTTCCGCATAAATCGCCGTGGCTGGTGTGGGTGTGCTCACCCGCAGGGGCCCTTCGAGGTCTGAAAGTCAATGCTTTTTAAGAAAATCAACACATTTCAATAAATCAGCATCTCAATTAGCACAATCATAGATCTCGCTAATAGATTCTTTGTTTCCAAAAAAAAATAGTTTTGTGAAAAAAATCAGGCCTTTTCCATTAACTAGAATATCAACAGAGCAGTAATAGGAAGAAAAAAAAAGAGAGAGAGAGAGAGAACCGAAGAGGAAGCACGAAGAACTGGGTTCTGCACCCTGTTCCAGAACATTCTACGGTGGACCTTGCTCAGGTATTGCCAACTGACCTCAGCAATTCGGCTGTTTATAATTGCCAATGCGTCTGTGTGGGACCAGCATCCTGAAAGTCCTTGACTGGCCGAGACTGAGACAAGTCAAACCTTCCCTGGAAGGAATCTGAGTGTGTTGCCTTAAGGAACAGAATAGAACTTAGGGAACGAGTATATTTTAATGAAGAAATCTGATCAGTCATATAACGGACCATGATCATGGGACAATATCCTAGCACTTGCTTCCAGCACACACAGAGCGAAGGAAACTGCCCGCGTTTTGGTGGCTGACATTTTAACACGGGAAAATTGCTTCGATGTGTGTTCCTCACTGAGTCCTTCTGAAACCCAGCCTCTCCGCAAGAAATCTTTAGCCATTCACTACTGATGTTTTTAAAATTCCTAATTAGTGTGACTATCGGGTTTCATCCAGGGAACCTATTTAATTAAGGATGGTTTGTATTACTAAGGACAAAGAACTGTCCACAATGCCAGACATCGGGGTCAAAGCTGACCCTTGTTATAGTAGCATGAATTGTAGGTAATCGAGCAAGACATTCCCGCCACCGGCGCTGTCAGCCCACGGCCCTGTGTCTCTGACGCGCCGCCCGTCTGCCTGGAACACTCACCCTCCTGCCCCCCGCCCGACCTGGCCCCGGCTGGTGTCCTTCTATCTCCGTCCTGCCCTCTGGGAAGCCTGCCGAGACCGCACGCCTGCTGTCCCTACCCCCGCTCCTCACGCTGGCCTGCACCGCCGTTTGCTCGTGTGCTCGTGTGCACGCCCCGCCAGACTACGGCAGGTGCCCCCAACGACGGCAAGGGCTGTGTCCTGCTTCCCATTTTATTCCCGGGCTACAGCAAGCGACGCTGTACCCTGAGACACCAGGAAACACGACAGGGAGCAGTAACAATTCCGGTTGCAAGAAAGAAGATGCACCAACTCTCCCTCCTCCTTTTTCCCAGGAAAGGAATAGACACCTAAACTAGCTCATTCAGGGTGTTTACAGCTAGAAAGTTCAGCAAGATTTTTCAGAAACACAGCTTGGACCGTAAGAGCTTTCCCTCCCTCCCGTCCTCCTCCCTCATCCCTGCGCAGGCTCCATTCTCCGGCTCCTCTCTCCCTCTCGAGCCCAGTTCCACTCGACCTTCAGTTCTGTTCCTTGAAAGCTCTGATGAAAAGGATGAAGATGCCCCAAGGCCACCAACCTTAAAATCCAGCGTGCAAGGCTGCAGAGGTCGGTGCGGGCGATGGTGAAAACTTCCTCTGGCCCCCCTGGCAACGGAGAATCAGTTTGAACCTTCTGCATGGTGCTGCAGACTAATGTTTATGTCCCCCTCTGCTAATGCATGGGGTGAAGCCCGAGCCCCAAAACATGATGGCATTTGGAGGTGGTGCCTCGGAAGTAATTAGGTTTAAATGAGGTCATGAGGGTGGATCCCCCGTGATGAAATTAGTGGCCTCGTAAGGTGAGGAATCTACTAAAGATCCTTCTTTCTCTGCCATGTGAGGACACAGCAGCCATCAGCAAGCCAGTAAGAAAGCTCTGAGAGAACTTGACCATGCCGGCACCCTGGCCTCACACTGCTCAGGACCCAGAACCGTGAGAAATAAATTTCTCTTGTTTAAGCCACCCAGTCTGTAGTATTTTGTCACAGTGGCGTGAGCTGAGTGGGACACACAGCATCTGCCCCACGCCGCCGTCCAGAGGACAGATGGCAGCTCTGGGTTCCCTCCCTCGCCTCAGCCTTGGCCCCCCCTCCAAGGAGCCACAGCGGGCTCTGCACCTCTGCCCCATGACCTCCCCAACCCTGACCCCGAGGAAGGAGGGAAGCAACT
Source organism: Pteropus alecto (assembly GCF_000325575.1). Taxonomy (NCBI): domain Eukaryota; kingdom Metazoa; phylum Chordata; class Mammalia; order Chiroptera; family Pteropodidae; genus Pteropus; species Pteropus alecto. The sequence continues at coordinate 819,161 of NW_006438869.1, forward strand.
CTACGGCATCGTTCGGGTGTTGCCAGATATAGCAAGCGCGAGCCATCGAGCACGGCCAGCGTGTTGGTGGCCAGGCTGCCGGAGCCCCCTTCCAGGACACGCACAAGGAGTGGGACCAACAGGAGGCTCAGTCTCGTGGAAGCGCTTAGGCTCCCTGACGTGCGGCACTGTTGAGAATCAGAATCCGGGATCTGCCCAGCGGTGCCCAGACCCACGGCTCAATGACAGCGCCATCCAGTTACAATCGCGAGAAAAAGAATCTGACTGCTCGCTCGTTGGCCAATGGGTCACCTCTCCTTGGCCCAGTCAGTGATATCCAGGGGTACAGGGTCACCAGAAGGAATCTGGGCACAACTTCCGTGGAGGCGAGTTTCCAGAGAAGGAGCACAGGCTCATTTCACGCTCCGAATGTGCCCAGCAAACATTTTTCCAAAACCAGGTTGTTTTCCGGGCGGGATTCTCTGGCAAACCCGTGACGTTGTGGAAGGCCAGTCTAGACTCCAGTCGGGGGGGCTCACGAATCACTAGCCGACACTCTCCACATCGGTCTCTTGGGGACACCCCCAGCCATCACCAACACCCAATTCTCCTCCCACTCTGGCCAAGGGAAGACTGCGCATCTCATGCCCTTGCACTTGGGGGCTGAGGGACCGTGAGACCAGCTTCTGGCCAGTGAGAGCAAAGCGCCCCAGTCTCTCTTCCCCTGCGGAGGACACCTACAAGTCCATGTATTTCAGATGGCACAACCAGAAAATGGTGTAGCCTCTATCATCTTGGGCCCCTGGTGACCGTGCGGGCACAGCCTCTACCCGGAATGTCGGATACGAGGTATGAGTGACAATAAATGCTGGTGTAAAGCCACTTAGATGCTGGGGTTGTTTCTTACTGCAGCAGAAACCAGCCTATCCTAACTCTCAGTGAAGTTCCAGGTGCGTCAGACTCAGACCGAAAGCCGACGAAAGAAGGCCTGCGGAGGGCTTTTAATATATAGAACCACCCTCAGAATTAACAGGATTTCTGGATCTTTCGGAAGTAGGAAAGAGACAGTAGCATGAACTTTAAGATTATCGAAACTTAATTCAAAGAGAGTCAAACGTACAAAAGCACTTGAGACTCCGCCAATTAATTTGTGACTGGAGCCACAAAGAATGACTAATCGACCCAGAGTGCACGAGACCGCTTCCTTGAACCTTCGTGAGATGCATCATCACCGACTCGTGGTCCACGCGGCCCACTGATTTGTCTCAGACAATGACTCAAAACTGTGCCCCCACTTTTCTGCCTTCAACCGCACATTACTGTCACCTAATGTCCTACAGTTTTGTTTCCTGTCACTTTTTACCCTCAAACGACCTATAACTGTGATCGTTAGGAGCATTAGAGCAAACAGAAGTTCGTAAGGGGAAATTAGATCCGTCCAGGGTATTGCCCTAATCAGTTAAGGTAATTTTCTTGAAATTCAAATGCTACAGCCAGAATCTGGAGCATCCTGCTCCCAGCCAAGCCACACCTTGTCGTGGCCATTGTGTTGCCCATGACTAATAGTTGTCATTACAGAAACAAACACGCTACGTCATCGGGAAAGGCAGGAGAAATGGCAGGCTCCCTGTAACTCAAGTCCACACAAACGCGATGGCCCGGACACCTTAGAAACCAGCGGTTGTCTTAGTCGTGCTGCTATACTTACCCTGGGGACTCTCCTTGAAACTCTCTATTCCCTGGTCCCAGAAACTGGCTATGGTTCCCATCCTACCCCCGTGACCACCCCTTGGTCTCCTGAGTGGACGCCCATTCCTTGCCTCCTCTTCACTGCTGGCATCCCTCGAGGGTCCACTCTCAGCCCACTGCTTTTCTTCTCGTACATGTTCTTCTTGAACAGCCTTCTCCGCCCTCATCTACCGAACACGGACAATGACACCCAAACGCCTCCCCTGAGCTCCCAACTCATATACCTCCTGCCTCTCTCCGCCGGATATTCCATGGGCGCTGTTACATGCCCGCGCCAAGCTCGTCACTCTCCCAAACTCCTCCCTCATTGGGGCCCTCTATTTTGTTCAGACGATGCAGTGGGTTGAAGCGTATCCCCCAAATATATGTCCATCTAGAGCATCAGAACGAGAGCTTATTTGGAATAAGCGTCTTGGCAGATGTAACTAAGTTAAGGACCTCAAGATGAGATCACTCCAGATTCAGAGATAATCCTTATCCTCTGCCCAACCTCAACTCCGTCTGCAACTGCAATTCCTCATTTTTATGTAGCCTGACATGTTTACAGCGGCTGGATATTAGGACTGGGAATCCTGGTGGGCAGAACACTGCCCCTCACACGTGACCTGGAGAAGGCAGCAGTTAGAGACCGAGCGGGGGGTGCCTCAGAGTCAGGGAGGGCGCATCGTAGCAGGACTCCAAATACCAGGGGGAAGTTTAAGAAACTAGAATCGCCTTCCGAGAGCAAACCGGGCTTGGGACCCAGGCAAACGAGCGCATTAGCCCACCGAAACTGGAGGTGTGGGAACAGAACAGCAGTCTGGGGGGTGAGACTGGGGTGTAAGTGGGAACTTGGCCCCGAGAGCAAAGTACAAGGGCATTTCCGGTCTCTAGACAGGATCAGAGCAGCACTGCCGAGAAGGCTGATGGAATGTGGCGTCGTCTGAAAATTTCACCAGTTTGGGGGGCTCCTCAAGTCCCCCTGACTTTGTAGCAAGGCAGATCACATCCTAAAGTGGTAAGGCGAGGGTGTGCAGGAAAGAGCCAGAGCATTCTGCTTATAAGCCCCGTACCCCAAAAGGCAGACCACTGTTGGGGTGGACAGGAGAGGGAGTGCGATTCGGGACGCAGACTGAGCCGGACGAGGAGGCGAGCCTGGACCCAGGGGGCGTGCAGAGGAGCCACGAGCAAATGGCGGCCGCTCAGCTGCCTGCTCCGGGGTTGCCCAGTGAGCCTGCAGGCTGCCAGTCAAAGCCACGCGGGTCCAGGAAATAGAGGGAAGCTTTAGAGGGCGTGTTGGGAGTGGAAGGTGGACAAGGATCACAGCTGTCCAATGGGAGCTGGATCCCACCTCTGCTGCACAGTGCGATGAATGATCTTTGCTGTCCCCCCATTAAAATCAGAAGCCAAAAATGCCTTTCTCGTGAGTGTACGCTCAAATCAGATCTGTGAGGGGATGCTTACAAACACCACATCCTGCTTCAAGGTGGGCTTAGGCAAGAACGCAGTTGCCCCAAGGTCCTGTGTCACCAAGAAAGACAACAATAAGGAAGACGCCAGCCTTCACATCAGAATCCTCACTTGGAGAAGTCAAATAAGCATGGGGCATAAAAGTAGCTCTCCCCACCTAGATTCTCTCTTTGCTCTTAGATTCTATCTAATGTCCTCAGGGACCTGAGGTCATTGCTTTGTCTGAGATATTGAAAGCCCAGATGCCGTGTTCTAATTAGTTTTAGCCAACAGCAGAAAGCACCTTTGTCTTACTTCTCAAAAGTCAAAGACAATCAATACACCCTACACTTTCGATCTCCCCTGGCTGATCAGAAGGTCAGCTGGCAAGGAACACTCGCCCCTGGGGATGGTGGAGATCCTCAGGGCCAGGAAAAGGGCAAATCCCATGCTGCCTTCCCTGCCTCCACTGAGAAGTTGAGCCCAAGGGCACCGGCCAAGCCTGGTCAACACGGGTCCAGGTTAACTTCGAAAAGAGGTAGCTAGGACCCAGACAGCATTCACACACGCATTTCTGACTGAGTGCCTTTTCTTAGCCTGGGGCCCCACTATTAAAAATGAATATATTAATTGGATCACAGCCAGCCTTTTTAATCAAGAGTTTCCGATTTGCTCTTTAATAAACTCCTGCCATGGTGACTAGTTCACGAAAACTAGAGCGGTAAGACCCCATTCAAACACCCCCTGCCAGCCTTGCGGGGCTGGTTATCGATAGCCAATTTTACAGGCCAAGTCTTTCATTTTGGAAAGCCTCAAGATCACACGTTGCTTGTCATGCAAGAATTATTACTACGAAATGATTTTGAGTCTGCTTAAAAGGTATAGCCCTGGTTAAGTCTAAAATGGAATACGATCTTCACATTACTGCTCCGGGGGAAAGTCGCGTGGCACCGAGGTAGCCCCACCCAACAAAAGAGTGGCCAGCGCAGGGCGACCTGAGAGCCGGGCAGGCGTTGCTGGCTGCCGAGAGCGTGGGAGGAAACTTCTCTTTCTGCCATCTTGTGCAATCGCCAGGTAAGAGAAAGAGGGGGCGGAAGCAGGTCACACCCCGGCGTTAATTTCAAGAAATCGGGCGCCGCTAACCCTGGTTGGTGGAGAAAGGTCAGGGCCCAGATAGCGGGGGGCCCGCAGCACCCCCAGGTGAGTCCTGATGGAAGACCCGCCCCTGTGGAATGACTGCCCCGTAGGGCCTGGGCAGTATCAGATTCATCCCCAACCGTTACAGGGACAAAGCAAGATGCACACGCCCCACCCCCCCAGAGTGTGCTTGGGACCCCGGTTAATTTAAGCCAACAGATTCAGCCCCCGGGAATTTGGGCTAAAACTTTTCAGGCGAGTGACTGCGGCAAGGCTGATGTGACTCGGTGCCTCCCCTTCGTCCAAACGTCCTTCACCCGACCTTCAAGGTGCTGTGCGACGTGGCCCAGGCCTCCCTAGCTCACTTTACTTCTAGTAAACACCGATCCCCAGCTGTCCTCCCACCTCGGTCCTCTCTCTTTCCCGCTCCCTTTTCCTCGGGGCCCAGCCCCCGCCACCTCCACAGTCAAACCGTCTCCCCCTCCCCCACCTCGGTCCTCAGGTCTACCAGGACCAAGGCCTGTGAGCTGCATTGCGAAAGCTCTTCATGGGAAGACACAGCTCAAGGCTCCAAAGCAACTACCCTTCTCCAAGAAGCTCCGTCGTTGTCCAGGCCAGGATGTCCCCAGCTGCAGGAGGTGGCCCACGAGGGCAGGGGCTGAAACCAATTTAGGGAGTTAAGAGTGAGATGAGCATTTTTAATGAATCAGAGTGGAACTGGAAGCACCAGAAACCCCCGCGGGACCCTTAGTAAGTGCCACCTCCTCAAGCTTTCACCAGTTGGGACGCGCCCACCCACGCACTTGTAGGATCCCAATGTGAAACGTCAGCTTTCGAGCGGGCTGTTGTTACGAAAAACTAAAAAACAATGCTCTAATCCAATAGTCTCCAAGCATTTTCGATCTCACACTCTGCCCTTTAAAAAAATTTTTAAAAATTGAACTGTCAGTAAATGTAGTATGTCTATAAACATATCAATTATTATATTTATTCTATACATGTACTATCACACTGTATATGATGTACCTTATATGCATACTCAGCAATCATAATACAAGATTTCATGGAAAAATAAACAGAAACGTTAATTCTCACACTTTCTGCCTGTGTCCATTCAGACAACCCTGGGTGTAGACGACCTGTCCCCTTGGACAGGAGGAGACAGGTCCTCACCAATTTCTCCCCTCTCAGAATCTCTCCACTGTCACAAAATCCAGTGCTCAGAAGATAGGATTGCTGCCCTCCCGGCCCTCCAAATCTGGCGAGGAAACTGATACACAAACATGTCGGTGTAGCAGAGGATGGCAAGTGTAAGTACACACAGGTGAGCCAACGAGGTGGCGTTACGGAGGAGACAGCTAACCAACAGATCTTCCCGGGAGAGGCTGGTGAAGGCCGGCGGGTGATGCCAGGCAACGAGGAGGAGCAGTGACCCTCTGGACGACAGGAGATGGCACGCGCAGCCTGCCCGCCCTTCACAGCACCTGGCCCTTGATTCAGATTCCCTGCCCTTGTCCTCCCAGAGTAAAAAACGGGAAGGGCCCGTCTTTGGCACGACACTCCCCTCCACTTCCTTCCGCATCCCTGCAGCGAGAGGATAAGCCGAAGGCGATCGTCAGCCACCTGCAATCCTCGAGCTCTAGCGCTTGGTTTGGGGGCTTGACATCCACATGGAAAAGCAGCGCTATTTGGGAGCGAGGTGCCTTTGGCTGGGATTGCTCTCCTTCCTGGCTCCCACCGTCACCCCAACCCAGGATGGAGGGAGACGGGCTGCGCAGCCTCTCCCCACCTTGGGGGGCGGGGCCTTTCTGGGACAGAATTCACACAGAGAAGGTAGAGCTCTACCTGAGAGGGCAGCCGGGAGCCCAGTTCGCTTTTCCCATGACATGAACGAAAAGCTGCCTATTTTTGTTTCAGCCACTTAGAGGAGCATCTTTTATGACTTGCAGCCACGAGAGTCCAGTTAACACCTCTTCCAGCTCCCAGACACACCGTAAGGCGACTGCAGGCTCCTGACCCCACTGACGTCTAAACGCAGGTGCTTGGTCAGTTTCTACTGACTAAGTGAATAGATCGTCTTTTTCCAAAGGAGAAAAAATATAAGTTACAACAGAATTTTTTTCCAAAGAGCAATGTGGACATGATTGCCATATACCCTACGTATGTCGAACTAAAGCTATTTTATTAAATATCTAAAAGAGAAATTATAAAATATAAGTGGCCAAAATATATAACACAACATGTATGCTACAATGTGGTTAGAAAATGCTCCCTTGACCCTTAATCATCTGATTCTATAATTTTCTAAGATTCTCTTCCAAAACCCAAGTATAAACTGAAGATGAAAGAATCATTATGATTGGGTTAAGCTCAGTTAAACATGCGTCCATTCAATGGGAAGTCAATCAATGGGGGCAGCGCCCCACCAACCCAATGCTCACGGGCCCTAGATCCACGTACCGGACATTAGATGCCGTATAAGCTACGATGAAACTGGGCTCAGTAACAAAAGCAGAAGAGAGAAACGCCACAAGTCCTCACTTAATGTCATCCATCAGTTCTTAGAAACTGTGACTTTAAGCGAAATGATGTATCACAAAACCAATTTTCTCACAGGCTGATTGCTATAAACTAGAGTTACGTTCCTACGGCGTATTTCTGGTCACCAAAAAAAAAAAATCATCAAACTTCTAAATAGAGACCCAAACACTTCTAATATTGAACGCTGAAATAAATGTAAGCTATAAATACATTTAAGAAAGATAATAAAAACAAGATCATGATTTTCCAACCTATTCATTTCAGTTCAGGGTCGCAGGTGGCTGGAATCCACCCCTCCAGCTCAGGGCACGAGGCAGGACTCAGCCTGGACAGGACACCTTCCCATTGCAGGGCGACTCACACACACCCACTCACGCAGACTGAGATGATGCAGACACACCACTAGCCCCACATGCGCATCTTTGGGATGTGGGAGGAAACCAGGATCCCCCGAGAATACAGACACAGGGAGAATGTACAAGCTCCACACAGGCAGTAGCCTCCGCCCAGGATCTAATTTTCTTTCTCAATGTTATAACAAAATGACATTGAACAAAACAACAACGACATTCTTCAAGGGCCCACTATAAACCAACTTGTTCAAGATGTTTTGTACAAAGACATTCTGCACCATCCGCAAGATTAGCCTTCAAGCCCTCTAAGATCCTTTTCAGCCTGAACTTTAAATACTACTAAAAATGTTTCTACTTCTTATTTTGTAAGTTCTATAAAACTGGGAAAAATTAGAACAAAAGGATTAAAAGTTAGAAACTCCTGACCTGACCTTGTGTAGCGGCAAACATATTATATTAGGATTCTTTGGTTGCAATTGACAGAAACCCAGTTAGAGAAGTCTGGGCAAAGGCAGAGGCGCATTGGCTCACATTAAGCACATTGTCCTTGCCAAAGGTGGGGAGGGATGGAACCAGGGGTTCAGGTGGTTTGGGGACTCTCTTCTGTCTTGTCCCACAAGTGGACTTTTCTACCTCAGAGGAGCTGAGTCCTGAGGCCGAAAGCAGAGCTGCCAGCTGCAGTGGACTGACTTCTTCACAGTATTGTGGCCAAAAAAAGAAAGACTCCATTTCTAGTCCAAACCTCCCAGGGAAGAACTTCGATTAGCCAGCTGAGGTTCAATGTTGAATGACCAGTTGTCCCAGTTTGCCTGGGCCTGAGGAGGTTCCCGGGAGTGAGACTTTCAATTTTGAACCTGGAAAAGTCCGCACAAACCAGGACAGGTATAACCCTAGTTAAACGCCACCTTCAGACCAGTTATTATGTATAGCTATTAGAGTTACTAACACTCTAATCTAACTCAAGTGCCTACCCTTTAATGAATCACTGTGCCAGGAAGCTGGGACCCACACAGGACCCGTGCAGACCTGATGGTGGGATGAAGGGAAAGACTGGCTTCCATCAAGAAAAAATGGCTTACACTATTATCCTGATTTCAAAGCGAGACAAAGACATTACGAAAAAAATTATACACTGATATCCGTAATGAATATAGATTCAAAAATCTTCAGCAAAATAATAGCATACCAAATTCATCAACATAGTAAAAAGATCATATACCATGATCAAGTGAGATTTATTCCTGGGATGGAAGGCTGGTTCAATAGCCTGAAAGCAATTAACATGATACACCATGTAAACAAAATGAAGGATAAAAATCATATGATTATATCGATAGATGCAGAAAAAGCATGTGACAAAATCCAGCATTGGTTTATGATAAAAACTCTCAGCAAAGTGGGAATAGAAGGAACATACCTCAATGATAAAGGCCATATACGACAAACCCACAGCTAACATCATACTCAACGGTGAAAAGCTAAAAGCATTTTTCTTATAATAAGGAACAAGAAGAAAATGTCCACTTTCACTACTTCTATTCAATATGTATTGGAAGTCCAAGCCACAGCAATCAGAGAAGAAAAATAAATAAAATGCATCCAGATTAGAAAGGAAGAAGTTTTATGATATGACATGATACTATAAATAGAGAACTCTCAAGATTCCGCCAAAAAACTATTAGAACTGATAAATGAACTCAGTAAAGTAGCAGAATACAAAATTAATATTCAGAAATCTGTTGCATTTCTACACACCAATAATGAATTATCAGAAAGAGAAATTTAAAAAACCATCCTATTTACAATTGCATCAAAAAAATAAAATAAAATACCTAGGATACATTTAACCAAGTAAAAGGCTTGTACTCAGAAAACTAAAAGACAATGAAGAAAGAAATTTAAGAAGATAAAAATTAATGGAAGCATATGCCATGCTCATGGATAGGAATAATTAACATCATTAAAATGTCCATACTGCCCAAAGCAATCTATAGATTCAATGCAATCCCTATTGAAATATCAAACACATTTTTCAGAGAGCTAGAAATTTTAATTCTAAAATTTATATGGAGCCACCAAGGACCCCAAATAACCACAGCAATCTTAAGAAGAACAAAGTTGGAAGTATCACAATATCTGATATCACACTATACTACAAGGCTATAGTAATCAAAACACCATGGTACTGGCATAAAAACAGACACATAGATCAATGGAACAGAAAAGAGAGCCCAGAAATAAACTCACACCTATAGAGTCATTAATCTATGTCAAAGGAGGAAAGAATATACAATAGTGTAAAGACAGTCTATTCAATAAATGGTGTTGGGAAAACTGGACAGATACATGCAAAAAAAAGTGAAACTAGGTCACCTTCTTACACCATAAACAAAAATCAACTCAAGATGAATTAAAGACTTAAATGTAAAACCTGAAACCATAAAACTCCTAGAAGAAAACATAGGCAGTTAACTCTCTGACATTGCTCTTAGTAATGTTTTATTTCTGATATATCTCCTTTTGTTTGCAAGGAAAACAAAAGAAAAAAAACAAATGGGACTACACAGCGAAGGAAACCATCAACAAAATGGAAAGACAAATTACTGAGTAGGGGAAGATATTTGCCAATGATATATCCAATAAGAAGTTAATATCCAAAATGTATAAGAACTCATGCAACTTAACTCCAAAAAATCTAACAATCCAATTAAAAAATGGGCAGAGGACCTGAATAGACATTTCTTCAAAGAGGATATACACATGACTAATAGACATATGAAAAGATGCTCAATGTCACTAGTCATCAGAGAAATGCAAATTAAAACCACGATCAGGTATCACCTCAAACCTGTCAGAATGGCCATCATCGAATCGATAAACGAGTGTTGGCGAGGATGCAGAGAAAAGGGAATCTTCGTGCACTGCTGGTGAAACCTCGAGCTGGTGCAACCACTATGGAAAACAGTACAGTGTTTCCTCAAAAAATTAAAAATAGAACTACCATATGACCCAGCAATTCCACTTCTGGATATTTATTTGAAGAAAACAAAAACACTATTTTGAAAAGATATATGCACCCATATGTTTATTGCAACATTATTTCCAATAGCCAAGATATAGAAGCGACCTAAGTACCCATTAATACACGATTAGATAAAGATGAGCTACATATATACCATGGAATATTACTCAGCCATCAAAAAGAATAAAATCTTACCATTTGCGAAAACATGGATGGACCTGGAAGATATTATGCTAAATGAAATAACAGACGAGAAAGAAAAATACCCTATGATCTCGCTATATGTGAAATCTAAAGAACAAAATAAACAGAACAGAAAGAGACTCACAGATGCAGGGAACAAGCTGATGGCTGCCAGATGGGAGGGGGTTGGGGGCGGGGTGCAAAGGGGGAAGGGATTAGGAAGTACAAATTGATTAGTTATGAAACAGTCATGGGGATGTAAAGTACAGCATAGGAATATAGTCAACAACATGGTAATAACCATGTGTCATGCCAGGTGGGTACTAGACTAGCCAGGGAGATCACTTTATAAATTACATAAATATCTAACCACTACACTGTACACCTGAAACTAATATAAAATAATATTGACTGTCAACTGTAATTGAAAAATAAAAAATGGATGGGGCAGGATAGGTAAAGGAAATAAGTTCACATTTCCAGGTATAAAACAAATAAGGCATGGGGCTGTGGAATACAGCATAGCGAATTTTGTCAATAACATTGTAATAGCGTTGTTTGGTGTCAGACGGTTGTGCGACTCAGGGTGATCACTTCTCTAGATATATAATGTTGAATAACTAGGGTATACACCTGAAACTAATACAACTGTGTATGTTAACTGTATTTTAATAAACATCTTTTTTAAAAAAGGAAAGAAGAAAAACTGAAGAAAAATAAGAGAAAATGTTAAACAGTAGTTATCTCTGGATGGTAGGATGCTGGGTAACTTCCATTTACTTCTTTATCTTACCCCAAATTTTAATTTTTTCTACTATAGAACACATATATTTATAACCTGTCAAAAGCAGAAATTTCTGTTATAGTTAAACAAGGGAAATGATCATTAAAATGCAAAAAAGTAAAAGAGGGGTGGCTTAGAAATAACCACTGAAATGGTACTGTAAGTTGCACAGCTGTCCCAATGTTTCTATCATACATACCTAATAATCTGTGTAACTGAATCCCAATCAGATAAACCGATCTTGGAATTTTCATTCTCTAAACTCACTAGAATGACTCTTACCTCATGACGGCTTCGATGTAACAAATGCTACCCTAGTGAACCAAAACAGCTCATACACAGCTTCAACCACTTCCAGATCCAAGCAATCGAATTCATTTCTTAGAAACTATCCCAGTAAGTACTACATTAATCATTTGTCATGTCTTTGAAACTACTACACTCTGTCAAAACATATCCTACAGTTTGATGCTACAAAGTCTGAAGCATTGATAACAATGTCATGAGTGCACGCTACAAAGTCTGAAGCATTGATAACAGTGTCATGTGTGCAGGCTACAAAGTCTAAAGCATTGATAACGGTGTCATGTATGCAGGCTGTCGAACTGCATATTTCCCCTTCCAGCAATTTTCTTTTCTTGAGAACTTAGTTTCCCCTCCACGTGCTTTAGAATTGCTTTAATTCTTTAGCTCATTCTGTCAGGAAACAATTCATATTTAAAGGCAGTAACAGTGTAATTTCAAGAATGTCTCAGGAATAACCAGAGTTCCCATAACATAAATTATCTGATCCTTTTAGTAGCCTTATTTCTTCTACCAAGTCACACAATCAAGACAAGCTCAGGGGAAAAAAAATCAAAAAGGACGGGGGCGGGGGGCAGTTTGAATCCTATTAAATCTCCCGGGAGGAATTCGATTTGTGGAGCCAGGATGCAAAAGTCAACAAATGCAAACGCACACAGACATGGCCAGGCTGCCTTCAGTTGCCCGTGTTTTTAAGAAAATAGACTCAGTGCCATGTGTGCAAAATAGCATAATATCAAGAAACGTCCTGCGTTATGAAGGCACAAAGTCAAAGAGTCTCACGACTGTCTCCCTCTTAGAATTTCGGCTCACGACCCTTGTCTCACGTGCACAAACAATTTGAGTTTTCAGCTAGGAGGTGGTCAGGCTGGGGACACGTATGACCTCTAGGGACATCCTGACTTCTCTAGCACGAAGGGTCTCTTTTTTCTTGATTCAGCTGATTTCAGGTTTGCTCTTTCTCCAAAAGATAATTAATAGAAAAATAAGGGCAAATAAATCAGTAGAAAATATAAAAGGATAGATGTGGATGTGTTTACAGAGCTAAGATGCATTGTTCTGAGGTCACTGAAACGAGGCAGGTCTTATTCCCTCCTGGGCAAAAGCTGGGCCTCCTCGCCCTCAGCTCTACGTGATGAGGAAGGTGAACAAACTATTTGCACCCTCAGAGGAGACCCGAGTTTCACATGCTCCCTCACCCCATCTCATCGGGCTCCCAGCATCTTTGCAAAAATCACAACATCGAGTGTAACAGAAGCTGGAAGAGACACTGGGGAAAAACACATTCTGGAGAATGGAGAGCGAGGTTTCGAAGAAATGGAAAGTCATGGAAAAGAAGTAAAGGGGAGATAACACACAGTGCTCAGCATCGTGGTGGTCAAAGAAGAAATCCTCACAGCTGTGCAGAGGTGGAGCACCCCGAGTCCAGGAGGGGACGACTCTGTCTTATATCACAGGCCCAGTGCCTTAAATATGACTTTGCCTCCTAGTTAATCAACCAATGGAGGACACTTGGAACCATGAATATGTTACCTAATTTAAAAATAACATTTTTTTTTAATCCCTGTAATTGAAAGCAAACTGAGACAGAACCGGTACACGGAGAAAGGATTTATCTCAACTGAGTTTGCAACACAGCACTTTGAAGCCACATCCTTAAAGATTTAATTTTAAGAACAAAAAAAATGAATGACGTGTTAACGTTAAATTTCACTTCGTATTTTTACAGTTTATAATAATATGCATATAATTATCTTAAGGCTGTCCTTATATGATCAGGTAATTTTTTCAGGTTTTGTTTTGCTAACATGAGTAATTACGGTAATGAATGTCATATGTTGAATAGTGGCTGGATCGGTCCACTCTCCGTCTCCGTGGTCACTTCGCCTTCTCTGTGTGTCTGTGTCAGATCTTCCTCTGCTTCACTCTCGTAAGGACACACGTGAGTGCATAGGGTCCATGTGGAGCATACAGGCCAACCTCATATCTCAAGATCCTTCATTGATCACCTCTGCAAAGTAATTTTTTTTTCATTTAAGGCAACATTCACAGGTTCCATGGGTTAAGTTGTGGCCCCCCAAAAGATAACCTTGATTTTGGTCCAGGGATGCTGATTTCAGGCCTCTGACTTCCAGAACTTGTGAAAGAAGACATTTCTGTTGTTTAAAGTTACCTACCAGCTTGTGGTGATTTGTTACAGCAGCCACCGGAAACTTATACAATGATGTCGGGGATCAGTATTTCCAGGGCAGCAGGGAAGATGTGTGAGTATAAACTCAAGGGAACTAAGTGTACATACTGTTACTAAATTAGGTTGAAACTGTCACTGTGAACTCACGGGTTTTTAAAATAAGGTGTTGCACTGAATCTAAGAGTCATCTTTTTGTTACATTTTAACATCTCTGAAATAGGATCTGTCTTATAATTAATGACAATTCATATGTAAATTGGTAGTGATCTATTTTTCCCATGGAACATAAAATAATGATGCATCATCCAATGAATGAGTGTCTTAGTTTTAATAAAATGTAGAATATACTTTCTAGTCTTGAGCACTGACATGGCCCAGAAGCCCCCACTACCCAAATTTGTGACAATTTGAGCAACAAGAAAGGATATTGATTCTAACGGATTGAAACACAATGAATCAATGAAAATAGATGACTTCATAATGATACTAAAAATGAGATCAACAAAAATTCCTTATGTCACAAGCTGCTGCAACTTACTTTGAAAATTGGCAATTAAAATTTTAAAAATTAAGCCTTTATCAAACCTTGCCAGTAGAAAATGGTATTTCAGAGAAATCAATCATCTGGTTAATAAAGGAAGGCTCTGCTGTACAGAAGAATGCTAGATAATACTGAGGAGGAATAATGGGATTAGGAAGTCAGCATTCTGAAAACCCTTACAAGATCATTGGTCCAAACGAGGATGTTCAAATGATATTAAAACTACTGGGCATATGATTGATGGAAATTAGGTATTCATATAATGCCAAAGTAGCACCACACAAATTATTTGCTGATGTCAAGGGCAATAATTTTATCATGAAGGAACATCAAAGCTCTTATCTTCATAACTAGAGGCCAAGTCCACCTGTGGTGGTATAAGATATTCTGTGCCCCGATGCAATGTGCGGTACTCAACAGCAGTTGTGACGACTTCTAATTTTAAACAAATGTGTGAATTAGATCCATTAACCCTATAAAACTAACTTGTAGTTTATAGGAAATAGAAGGGAGGGAGGATCGAGTTAAATGACACCGTGAGAGACAAATCTGACAAATCCAGAAAGTGGACGTCTTGCAGGAAAGCTGGCCTGGCCAGCTCAGCAAGTCAAGGCCATGAAAACAAAGAGGGAACAGGGATCCAACCACCAGATTCGGTGTGTGGTCCTGAGTTGGGGCTTAATTTGAACAAACCAACTACACTGAACATTTGGGAGACTGCTGGAGAAATCCGAATAGGGACCGCGTACAACAGAAAATAAAAATGTATGAATATGTAAAGGTGGCAATTGCTAACAGAAAAATAGCACCTGACTACCCAGCATGGGTAGCGTGATGACGCTTTGGCTTTAAAAAGCACATATAGATATATATCACATATCACACACACATACACATGTACACAAATAAAGCAATATACTCTAAGATGTTAAAAGTGATCATCTCTGAATGATAGGAATAATGCATTTTTATTTTCTTATTCTTATTTATCTGTATTTTCTAACTTCCTAGGATGTTCCTTTACTGCATTTGCAATCATAACAACTATATTTTAAAATAGAAAATAAAATCCATTCGGGACTTCCATTTTGGCTGGTATGAAAGACTAGATACCCTGGCCAGTTCTCCCATTGACACAACTGAAAATGCTGGATAAAAATAAAAACATCTTTAACTATATTAATGAAATAGCAAAAAAAAAAAAAAAGAAAAGACTTCTCCAAAGCCAAAGAAAACAGGAAGAGAGGGAGCCAGAGAATTAATTTAACTGTGTGTGTTAAAATTCCAAAAGTAGACACTAAAAGAATTTTTAAAAAGTGTACATCTTCTAAACTAATACTGAGAGAAAATGGAATGAGGATGGGAGGAGAAACAAATACAAAGTATATGGTAGATATTAACCCAAATATATGTTATGACAATATGTAAATGGCTACATTTTCCAGTTTAAAGACAAAGATGATCAAATTGGATTGAAACGTTCAATTGTGTACAGTTTACAAAAAGCTCCTATATAATGAGAGGATACAGGAAGGTTCGAAGGAAAAGGAGAGAAGATAGATCAGGAAAATATTAATAAAAAGAAAGCTTGTGTCATTCTAGGATGCATTTTATAGCTTAGGCAGATTAATACATGCTTAGATAGATAAATGGATGGATAAATGGATGGATGGGTAGATAGATGGATAGATAGAATGATGCATAGGTAGGTAAATACACATGGACACGGACAGACAGACACACACACACACACACACACACACACACACACACACACGAATTTATACATTGGATATGTAAGCCTTAAGGCAAAAAGCATTTCTAAACATGAAATTAAAATAGCTTTAATTTACCAGAAAGATATAATAATTTGAAACTCGTATACAACTCATAAGATAGACTCAAAATAGACAAAACCAGAATGACAGAACTACAGAAGAAAGACTCAAATCAACAATCATTACCCCTTTTAGCAACTGATAGATCAAGTGGATATATATAACTAAGGCTGTAACAGATTTGAAAACTATAATCAATAAGATTTATTAAGGTACCTATAAAGAATACCACACCCCAAAAATGGAAATACAAATTCTTCTCAAGCATACACGAAGCACTTACAAACTGACAAAATATTGGGCTGCAAAGCAAATTTGAACATATGTTAAAGGATTTAGACTATATGGACCACTATTCAACTATTAGAAAGCAACAGAGATAAGAAAAAATGTTTTATCTGTATAATCATGGAGTTACGATAAATTTGGTTATAGCAAATTTACGGTCCAATCAATATAATAAATTTGGTTATAGCAAAATAATGTGCCTGGCAGAAGGATCCTAACAGACAAATATGAGTGATTTGCCACCGATTGTCCAGTGACAAAATTAATGTCTGCATCTGTGCATAAGGGGTTAATTTGGACTTCACTGGATCTGTTCTGCTTTGGAATGTGGGAAATCATTTGTTCTGAAACAATTCACAGGGTTTTCTGGTTCAGCCCTTGTGTTATTCCTGAGCCAAAATGTTCCTTCCCACAGTCTAGCGAGATAAAGTACTCCGGACAGCTGGATTTTAAAAACACCCTTGTGAGTTGGGTCTTTATTAGGATAGGCAAAAAATAAAATAAAAAAAAAAATCACTAAATTTAGGTTTCTTTTGTATTTTACATCCTCAGGATCGAGCTTTAAGTACTAGCACCAGAAAACACAGTCGGGCACGTGGACATTGCACGTCTACACCATGCTAACGGGGGAATTTCACCAAACTACAATGGAACTTATTGATAAAAGCTGAGGAACTGCTCTGCGGTAATTTTACGTTTGATATGGTATGAAGTTCTCTCTGCCTTTTGGGGCGAGATGTTCTAGGGCCCAGGAAAGGCGAGTGTGAATGTGATTGGCAGGCATGAGAGAACTCCACAGCGCCGTCTGAGTGCGGAAGTGATCTCGGGGTCCTGTGCGTCGTCACCCTGGACACGGTGCGGGTTTTAGGTCTGTCTCTGTTGATTTATCCAAGACTGTAGGGTGAACAGTGAACTCAGAGACCTCACTTGCCTACAGCAGTTTCATCTTCTGGTGAAAATGGAGATCAGAATCCCAGGCAATTGTTAAAAGACTTTATGGGAGAACATTGAAGAAAAGGAAGATGAGCCTCAGAGAAGGGGCGATGAGGTGACAGAAAAGGGAATGGAAAGGGACAGTGAATTTCGAAGTGATTTCGAGTGCAGCTGTACCCATGCGGCTCGTTGCTAGAACTAGACTGCAAGTTACGGGGTGGATAATTAAGGCTGGAAAGTCTGTTTGCTTCTGGCCTTATCTGAGCTACTTAGCTCATGAGCAAAAGCAGGGGAGGAGTTAGTCTTGAGGCAGTGCTTTCCAACGCAGTACACCGAGGATAATTATTCTTTCTCGGCACGCGGCGGGATGCTGATGACCACCTGGACCAGCCGGGTCCTGAGGAGATCAATGTCCAGGCCACACAGTGAGAAGCTTGACCATGGGGCCCCAATGTACAGCTGTTTCAAAAGCGTCTCAAACTCGACATCCAAAGCTCATTTCTTCATCTTCCTGCCGAAACCTGCTTTTTCCCACTGATTTCCCATCTCGGCAAGTGGCTACTCCGTTCTCCCAGCTACTCGACTTGGAAGTCTTAGACTGAACCTCGATTCGTCTTATGTCCTCACATCCTGTTATGGGGTGAACTGTGGCCTCAGTACTGATATCTTCAAACTCAGAATGAGTGGATGTAGGAGAAGACTTGTGCCATGGAGAAGGCCGGGGAACGGTGTCAGGGTGGGGAGGAGTGTGTGGCTTTGCATGGAACGGCCAGGGAAGGGCCCATGGGAAGAGGGGCCTTGAAGGAGATGAGGGAGGCAGCCATGTAGGTATCTGGGGAAAGAATGTTCAAGGAAGAGGGAGCGACAGGTGCCAAACTCTGAGTGGAGCACACGCAGGGGACAGGGGACAGCCAAGGAAGACAAAGGAGTGAGCGATGAGCGCGAAAGCCTGTGAGCTTTACGCAATATCAGGGAGCCAGATCATGGAGGCCTTGCTGGCCATTGGATGGCCTTTGGCCTTTGCTTTGGGTGAGACGGGACATCAATGGAGGATGAGCAGAAACGATGACATGATTTTGCTTGTGTTTTAAAGGGATGACTTGGGCTGCTCTGCTGAGAGTGGGTTTGGGGGGAAGAGGAATGGAGTGGTAGGAGCAGGGAGACCAGTTAGGAGGCTGCTGACTAATCCGGGGGGGTGGGGGGGAGATGGGGGCGGACGATGCAACCTGGTAGCCAGGGAAAGCCATGCATTGGGAGCAGCAGTCAGACTCTGCCTGGTGGCGCCCAGGGGGTTGCTGTTGGATAGAATGAGGCACGTGTATTGGTTTGCTGGGGCGGCCGCAGTAAAGTACCACAGACTGGGTGCCTTAATGTATTGTCTCACAGTTCTGGAGGCTAAAAGTCCAAAGTCAAGTGCTGGCGGGGTTAGTTCCTTCCGAGGGCTGTGTGACAGCATTGTTCCATGCCTCTCTGTCGGCGTCTCACGTGCTGACGATCGTGGGTGTTCTTTGGCCAGAGCCTCTGCCTTCATCTTCACCTGGCCCTCTCCCTGCACACCTGTCTGTGTCCAAGTTTCCCCCAAGTATAAGCATGTCAGTCTTATCAGATTTGGAGCCCACCCCACCCCAGCATGACTTCGTGTGAATTGAACCAATGACATCTGCTGTGACCCTATCCCTAAGTAAGATCACATTCCGAGTGAGGTTAGTAATTCAACATATGTTTTTTGGAGAGAGACAATTCAGTCCATACTAGGATGAGAGGAAATGAGATATATCAAGGTTCAGTCTAAGACTTCCAGGTCGATTAGCTGGGAGAATGGAGTCGCCACTTACTGAGATGGGAAATCAGTGGGAAAAGTGGATTTCGGCAGAAAGGTGAGGAAATGGGCTTTGGATGCTGAATTTCAGACGCCTTTGAAACAGCTGTACATTTGGGGCCCTATGGTCAAGCTTCCCACGTGTGGCCTCGATATTAATCTCCTCAATATCAGAATGAGTTTGCTGGGTCACTCCCCACACTGGGTATTGACAGTTAAGAAGAAAGGAGAATTTTATCTGCTTTGTTCACTGCCATATTCACAGCACTTCGCAGGGGCTGAGCATGGCAGTCCCTCAAATAATATGTACCGAACAGTTGAAGGAGTGAACGTGTCTCAACACACATGACCTCCTGCTCAGACCCAAAGGAACAAACCCCCATCAGTGCCACGATGCCAGCGCAGAGCCTGACCCTGGCGGGTGGGGACCGCCTGAGAGGTGTGGTGCCAGGTCTTAGTACAGGAAGAGAGCTGTTGCCTTGACCATCCTAATCCACTAAAAGGCCAAGAAAGAGTAATTTTAAGGGGAAACACTGAAGACTCTGACGAGGCAGCCAAATAAGAAGAAAGGGGAAAAGGGAATCACCGATGAAAACATCAGTGACAGAGAAAGAGAAAAATAATGAGATCAGAGAACAAAAACCTGTGTGTAAAAGAACAGGTTTGACTACTGTGGGGCTCACGGAGATGAAGCTTGTACAATATATTTTGGACCTGGCATTAAAGAAAAAAAAGTTATGGCGATATTGTTATATCTTCCAAAGGA
This sequence comes from Pteropus alecto, assembly GCF_000325575.1. Lineage (NCBI taxonomy): Eukaryota > Metazoa > Chordata > Mammalia > Chiroptera > Pteropodidae > Pteropus > Pteropus alecto. The sequence continues at coordinate 839,016 of NW_006438869.1, forward strand.
AGTATGATTTTTTTATCATTTATATTATTATTTATTACATCGGGGAAGACAGAGTGAACAAGAGAACTTGCAATATACATGATTAGGCAGTTCAAAAAAGAAAGAGTAAAAAACCGATGAGCATATGAAAAAATATGTTTAACCTCACAAGTCATCAGAGAAACACACTTTAGAATAATAACAAAACAATTTGCCCATATGCTGGGTAAGATTATCTAAATGATAATAGCCAATGAATTTCATAACAAGTATGGTAGGAGTGTAAAATTGGCATAAACTTTCTAAAGTTGGCATTATATATCCAAAGGTTTTTAAAATTCCTATTTTATTACTCAATGACAGCACTTATAATTTACTCCAATTCTTCCACAAGCCTTCTGTACATAAAAGATAATTGCTCCTGGTAAGTGCCAGAGCTGGGATTAGAACTCGGGTCTCTCAGCTCCGGAGATCAGAGACCTATCAGGTTCTCAACCTCTCGCAAGAAAGAAAGTGGGTCCACAGAACTAGAAACAGAGACTTCAGATGTGGAACTTTCAGTCTATGGGCAAACGAGATGAAAAATCTTTTCTCTGTAAATAGTGAAAATGATGCTTTTACTGCAGAACACCTGAACCCAGATAATTCCCAGCCAGGTGAGGCAGTACACTGAGCATTTAAAACCCAAGCACAAATGACTTCCAACTGTAGGAACATATTACTGATTCTCATCACAATGATGTACTTAGGAAGGTTATCTTAACAAGAATTTCCTGACACTCACATGAATAAATGCATGTAGACATCTGAATAGATTTGAGGATGCTCACTCTAGAACTCTTTTCTAAAAAGAGCTTTAACTTGAGACACAAAACACCAATTACTTTGCAATCTCAAGCTCAAGCAATTTAGCATTATTTTGAAAACCCTTGTCAGGAAAGCAAACAAAAAACAAGCAAGGGTTTGCAGCATCTCAGCCCCCTCTTCCAGTCGACCTGCTGCTATGAGATTTTACAAGGTGAGTTGCAAACGTGGACAAGACAACTCCAATGCTAGCTGTTGTCTCAGAATTAATATATTTCGAAGTCGAGAGCCAGGCAAGTGGCAATGCTAATCAAGCAAGTGACAGCATTAATCTCCTTTGGCTCAGCTCAAAATAAGATGTGCCACAGGTGACCCCGAGTCCTTCCCTCCCCTTCTCAAGCCATTAGCTGAACATCATATTTCTTTCTGCCAACACTGGTGCCACCAGCAGCACAATTCAAATAGGGGAGGAAGAACACACATGATGAGAACAGCTTACTAACTCTGTCTGAGAATGTCTGTGCTCACCTACGGCTGGTTCTAAGGTATTCTCTTAATTTGCCAAAAGTAAGGAGGAGATAGCCTGCAACCAGTTATCCTACAGATGTTAGAGGAGGCTGAACAGTTAAAAACATTAGGATTTAAATTTAAATTGTGTATTACGATGACCAAAGAGAGGCTTATGCCACGGGATTTAAATATAAATGAGTTGTCTGAAAAACATAGGTGTCGCTATTCTTTTGCAGTATCTCAACCATGACAAGGTGCCACAAATGAACTAGAACTGAAGTATGATAAGGTATCATATCCCTTGAAACCTGGACAAGCTCTGTCCTGATGGAATGGTTTAAAGAACAAACCAGATATGAATGTAAAAATAATTCTCCATAAACAAGGCTTCTATATAGAACCCAGCAAACCCAAGTCTAAGGTCTGTCATCATCCATAAAAATGGAGAAATGCCACTCAACTCTAATTTCCATTCCTTAAAGTTCCAAATGCCCTGGCTTCCAGTCAAGATGGCAGAAGAGGTAAACGCTACATGACCACATCAAAATTACAACCAAACTACAAAACAATCGTCATTGAGAATTGCCCGATGTCTAGCTGAACAGAAGTCCCATAACTGAGGACATACAGAAGAAGCCATGTGGAGACTGGTAGGAGGGGCAAAGACAAAACGGGATGGTCCCACACCCATGTGTGGCAGTTAAAAATCGGGAGGCTTATCTCCACTGGGTAGTTGCCCCTTAGAAGTGAGGGGTCCCAGCCACACACCAGGCTCCCCAGCCAGTGTTTTAGTGCCAAGAAGAGAAGTTCCACAACTTCTGGCTCTGAAAATCAGCAAAGATTGGGACTGAGTGAGACAGAGAGTGGCCAGAGTCCTGGCTTTCCTCTTAAAAGGCCCGCATACAACTAACTCGTTCTGAATTCTAGTGCTGAGGCAGCAACTTGAGAGGCACCAGGGATATACAAGGATAAACTGAGTGGTCTGGCTTCAGGGCAAGGGCCGGAGGGACAGCTTTCTCTCAGACAGAAGTGCTAGCAGAATCCATTGTTTCTTTGTTGAACTTTCCCCTCACCCAGCCTGCATGCACAGGTGGGCCCTATATCTGAATCTCCATCAACCTCGCTAACACCTTCCACCCAGCCCTGGTGATTACCTGAGCCCCTACCCCACCCAACTTGTGGGCCCACCCAAGCCATTTCCAGTGGCTTTTCCACACAAATGGCTTATCTCGGCTCATGCTGCAGACTTTCCTAAAATCTCTCAAAGGTTCGCAAACCCCAAACAAGCAGCACTTGGCCTCGGTGTGCCCAATACCTCTTGCCGAGCAGCCCAAAGCCCAGCACTAGCAGCAGCCAGCCTCAGTTCACAGCTTAGCCTCTCCCAAGCACCTCCAAACCCAGCACAAGTGGCAACCATCTGCAGATCACTTTGTAGAACATACCGAGTGCCAACAGGCCTCAGACCAACACACCTGGTAACCAGCTTCAGAACACACCAGAGTACCACCCAACCACCTCCACAAATAACACACCCAAAGGACAGACTGGGCAGGCACCAGAACCCCACCAAAGTGAACCTGCTCCATAGAGTCAGCCCCCGCACAACAGCTCCTCCACTATAGTCATGGCCAGTCCTGAGGGTCAATCCCTACCATTAATGTGCCAAGAGCAACCAAGGCTCAACTACAACAGGAGTGCACACACAACCCATACAAGGGACACATCTGGAGCACCACTGGGCCCCACAGGACACCTACTACATAAAGCTACTCAACCAAGACTGAGAGACATAGCAGCTCAACCTAATATTTAGAAACAAAAACAAAGAGTCAGCCAAAATGAGACAAAGAAATGTGCTCCAAATGAACTGACTTAATAAAGCTCCAGAAAAAAAGAACTAAATAAAATGGAGATAACCAATTTACCAGATGCAAGGTTCAAAATATTAGTTATAAAGATGCTCAGTGATCTCAGTGAGAACTTCAACAAGGAGATTTTAAAAAAAACAACAACAACAAAAAAAAACAAAACACAGAAAAATGGAGATAAAAGTCATAAAAAAGAACCCATCAGAAATGAAGAATATAATAACTGAAATGAAGAATACATTAGAGGGAATCAACAGTAGATTAGATGAAGCAGAGAATCAAATCAGCAATTTCAAAGATAAGGTAATAGAAAATACCCAATCAGAACAGCAACAAGAAAAAAGAATTCAAAAAAATGAAGATAGTTTAAGGGGCCTCTGAGATAACATCAAGTGTAAAACATTCTCAGCATGGGGAGACCAGAAGGAAAAGAGAGGGAGCAAGGAATTGAAAACTTATTTGAAGAAATAACCATGGAAAACTTCTCGAACCTAGCAAAAGAAATAGACAAAAAGGCCCACACCAAGACATATCATAATTAAAATGCCAAAGGTTAACGACAAAAACAGAATCTTAAAAGCAGCGAGAGAAAAGATGTCTGTTACCTACAAGGGAGCTCCTCTAAGACTGTCAGCTTATTTCTCAACAGACACTTTGCAGGTCAGAAGAGATGTGCACCAAATATTCAAAGGGATGATAAGCAAGGACCTACAACCAAGATTACTCTACCCAGTTAAGCTATCACTTAAAATCTAAGGACAGATAAAGAGCTTCCCAGACAAGAAAAAGCTAAAGGAGTTCATCACCACAAAACCAGTATTAGAAGAAATGTTAAAAGAATTTATTTGAAAGGAAGAAGAAAAAAAATCAAAAATATGAATAATGAGGTGGCAATAACTACATATCTATCTACAATTACTTTAAACGTAACTGGATTAAATGTTCCAATCAAAAGACAGTGTGGCTGAATGGATAAGAAAACAAGACCCTTACATATGCTGCCTACTAGAGAGAGACTCACTTCAGATCAAAAGACACACACAGACTAAAAGTAAAAGGATGGAAAAAGACCTTTCATGAAAATAAAAACAAAACCAAATAAAAATACTGGGGTAGCAATATTTATATCAGAGAAAACAGACTTCAAAACACATGCTACCGCAAGAGACAAAGAAGGACCCAGTAATCCTGCTTCTGAGTATTTATCTGGAGAAACCCAAAACCGTACTTCAAAGGGACATGTGCATCCATATATTCATTGCAGAATTATTTACAATAGCCAAGGTATGGAGGCAACCTGGGTCTCTATCGGTGGATAAATGGATAAAGAAGATATGGTACATATATAAAATGGATGGTATTAAGTGATAGGAATGAAAGAAATCCTGCCATTTACAACAGAGATGGACCTCGAGGGCATTATGCTAACTGAAATAAGTCAGACAAAGAAAGATAAATGCTGTGGAATCTAAAAAAGCCGAACTCATAGAAACAGACTAGAATGGTGGTTCCCAAAGTCTAGGGGTTGGAGGGAAAGGGGAGATAGATGTCAGTCAAAGAGTATAAGCTTCTAGTCATAAGACTCAAGTTCTGAAGATCTAATGTACAGCATTGTGATGATAATTAATGATGCTGTAATATGCACTCGAAAGTTGCTAAGAGAATAGATCTTAAATGTTCCCACCGCAAAAAAGAAATGGTAATTATGTTATTTGATGGAGGTGATAGCTAATGCTATGATAATCATTTTTCAATATGTAAGTATCAAATCAACACATCTGTACACCTTAAATTCTGTCCTCTG
>NW_006438869.1:844945-877056 GCF_000325575.1 Pteropus alecto
GGGTTCAGGTCGCCTTTCCTGGACTCGTGTGTGCGCGTCCTGCAAGAAAACCCTAAATATTTAAAGTGACATGGGTAAGTTGCTCTTCCTAAAACCGAAGGGCCTGAGGAGAATATTAATTTTTATTTTTTTATTTTTCAATTACAGTTAACGTTCAATATTATTTTATATTAGTTTTAGGTGTATGGCGTAGTGGTTAGACGTTTATGTAATTAACGAAGTAATCCTCCTGATTAGCCTAGTACCCATCTGACACTCTACATAATTATTACGATATCATTGACTACATTTTCTACGTCGTATTTTACATTCCCGTGACTATTTTGCAACTGTCAATTTGTACTTCTCAATCCCTTCTTCACCCAGCCCTCCCAAGCCCCTTCCCATCTGGCAAGCCTTAGTTTGTTTTCTGTATCTGTGAGTCTGTTTCTGTTTTGTTTATTCATTTATGTCGAGAACACTAATTAAGCGGCATTTAAATTAATACCTAAGAGTAAAAGGGGTGTTGAAATTCATTTAAGACTGAACTGTCATTCCAAAATTATTTGTATATTAGTAACTAAGCTACTTTCCCTTAAAGAGAATCCATTTCTAAGAACGATAATTACACTTTAAACTGATATATATTCCTTTAACATTACGAATTCCACGGACAGGACTAATTTTACTGTTAAAGAGTAACCGGCATATGTACTGTGTGTGAACTTCCGTGTGTCATATTTTGCTCAAGATGTGTCGACAATGGTGTGATGATCAAAGCTCGGATAATAGGCTCAACTGTATGTGAATAATTAATTGACATAACTAGTGCTAATGGTTGCTTTTGAGAGACCGAACATATAGACAGACAATGTCCTGACCACACAGAAAGGCAGGACTCTGACCCACAGCCTGCAGCCACCAGCCCAGGACCCCCACCCTCTCTCTCCATGACCAGCCCAGTCAGCTGGCCTGCTCTCCGCAAGTCGGACGTGTGGGAAGGCAGAGCACCGCCCCTAGTGGCAGTGCAGGAAGCTAAGCAAAAACCTCTGTAACTGGCCCCAAAAGGACAGGACTTGAGTAATAACTGGCAGCTTCCCTAATTCTTCCCCCACTTCCAACTTAAGACCAACCCGAGAAAGCCAAATGGGCTCCCCTAACCAGTCACACAGGCCCCGTGACTTCTAGTTGACCCTTCCAGGTTCCCCAGGCCAACAGCCTCTAGTCAGGCACCCCTGAAATCATCTCTTTTTTCACTTGAAAGCTTTCCTACTCCTCTGCCTTGAGTCTCTTCCAAAGCACAAATGACAATGGCCAACGCAAGTAAAGAGAAAGTAGCCTGTGCTTGTTTCCATTTGGATTGTTTTCATCTATTTCCACACTCTTACGGACATTTCTAAAAAAGAATTCTTACAGAAATAAGCAAGAGAGTAGAGCAAGGCAGGTAAAGGTGAGGTGAGGTGCCACTGGACCACCTAGTCATGGGAGTCTAGTGTCGAGGCTCTTTTCTGTCACCTTGTCTGGAGACCGCCTTGGGTCCGAACACATCCTGCACCTGGACGCTTTATGAGTCAGTTCGGAAAGCACTATTTCCACGGTAGATCTTACGATCGAAACAAGAGTACTTTTCCAACCCGCTTCCAAACGACACAATGAACATTTTATAAAAGAAAGCCAGGCACGCGTCCTGCCAATATTCTGTGGGACCCGGTTCTGCCAAGAAGCCTGCTTGTCACGACAGGCCTCAACCCTGTCTGCAATCATTACTTGAGAAGCAGAAAGGTGGCATTTTAAATTTTAGTGACACATTAATGAACAAGGTAACACTCTTGACAGACACGGCGAAGATGCATCACGCGAAGCCGAGAAAGGCCTCAGATCAAAACACGAGCCGTGTCAGTGGCCTTGGCAGGCGGGCCCTTCGGGGGCCCGTGGCCCCTCCAGACACCTCGCCGGCACTGACATATTTACTGTTTTTATTGTCCCTGGCAGACACTTGGCAGACGTCTCGTCTCAGAAGATTCAAGCTTTCGTCTTGGAGTCGAGAGTTAATAGGATCCCTTAATTGCACTATCAGTTAGTGCAAGGTCACCTTTTCAAAAGCAATGTCTTCTTCAGGCTCCGTCACCAACTTTCTCGTTTGGGATGGTATAATCTCACAGTTCAATAGTTCGAAATACAGAGCTAGAACAGAGCAAAGTAGATTTCCCATGCAGTGGGCTACTTACAGTTGTGGACGTGTCCCCAGACACTCTCTGTGGCATCTCTGGCTGGTCACCAGAGCTGATGAGAGGAGGGGTGGGTGCCGGATCCCCTGGGTGTCTCTCCTGAGGCCCCCGCAGGCTCCTCGTGGTGGCCGGGTCTCGCGGACGGCTGAGCACTAACTAAGCTCAGAGTCGCTATTAGGGGTTGAACTGGGTTTCTCAAAACTTTGTAAGTTGAGGTCCCAATGCCTCAGAATGTGATCTTATTTGTGTTATTGCAGATGTAAATAGTCAAGAAGAGATCTTTAGAGTGGGCCCTAATCCAACACGACGGGTGCCCGTATAAAATAGGGGGATTTGGACACAGAGATGTGCGCACACGGAGAGCACCACGTGAAGAGGAGGGCAGACCGGCAGAGGACGACAGATACTTCATGGAATCACTTATGTGTTGAATCAAAAAAAAGTCAAACTCATAGAAACAGAGAATAGAAATGTGGTTTCTAGAGCCTGGGCCTGGGGGTGGGGCCTGGAGCCAGGGAGAGGCTGGTTAAAGGGCACACACCTTCAGTTATAAGATGAGTAAGACCTGAGGATCTGACGTATAACGCGGTGGCCATACTTGGTATTACTGTATTCTTGAAATTCGCCAAGAAGTTAAACATCCTCATAAAAAAAAAATTTAAAAAAAAAGGTAAATATGGAGATGAGAGATGTGTCAATTAACTCACTGGGAGAAATTCTCTCGCAGTGTATATGTATATCAGATCAACACATTGTACACTTTAATTATTTTACAATTTTGCCAATTATACGCCAATAAAACTGCAAAAAAAAAAATACACAGTTGAAAATTAAAAAATAAAAAACTAAGGCGGAGGACGGGGTGAGGGTTCTACAAGCTGAGGACACCAAAGATTTCAGGCAAAGCACCAGAAGTTTGGACGGGGCGGGGGGAAGCGGAGGTTGGGGTGCAGAGCGTGGAACAGGGTGTCCCTCACAGCCTCAGATCCAGGCTCTGGCGACACCTGGATCTCAGCCTTCTGGTCTCCAGAACTGTGAGACGACACATTTCTGCTGTTAGAGCCCCTGATTTGTGGTACTTTGTTACGGCAGCTCAGAAACAAATAGTCACTCTTTCTCATTCCTGCAAATAATAACCAACCCTTGACCTGGTATGAAAACTGGTATACTTCATAAATTTCCAGCACCTTCTTCTTTGGTCTAGTCTGTCAACTCCCAAGCTCTTCTTATATTCTGAAATTGCTGATTTCTTATTCTAAAACAGCTAAGATACTATAGTCACTGGAATGTCAAAAAAAAAAAAACAAATGATCTTGGACTATGACATTTTCTTGAGTTCAGGTCGTAGGTTCGTAAAGCACTGTGATTAAGAAATCAAAAGGAAGAAATGCAGAGAACAAGGACATGAGGGAAACGTAAGGCAACTCCAAACGCGCTCATCCTCATTACCGCGAAAAATCTGAGTACCGTCTGTTGATGGTTGTCCTAAAATGCAAGATGGCGGCTCTCACAGTGGGTCCCAGCAAATTCTCAGGCCCCAGGGCCCAGCTCCTAGGTCGGAAGAAGCTCTCCAGGTGCCTCTGAAGCCCACTAAAATGTGGGACCCCTCGCACACTCGAAGCCGGAGGCAAGTTGGTCCCACCCGACTGCAAATTGCCTTTGAGAGTGACTCCCCACAGTGCTGTGCTGGGAAGGGGTCTGAAGCCAACCCCGAGCTCAGACTTTGAAGTGAGGGATCTCTCGGGCAAGAAAGAGCAGGGGGCGTAGCTGGCTGGGCGCCTAAGGGCCCTCCCGTGAGTCTCGGGTTCATAAGCCGTCATCACTGTATCTTTCTTCATATCCGTGATTCCAAATAGTAAACGCCCTGAATTTCTGAGGTGACTTGGACCCTATATAGATTGATGAAAAGGAGGAACCAAAAGGAGGACTAAAATGCTTGCTTTCGGTTCAAAATAAAATAAGTCCTTGACAGCACCGCTCTCTCCGCTGCTAAATATTTTCCCCGTGTCTCCCCGTACCTTGCAGCTTTCGGGGTGGCAATGGGATAAAGGAAGTGGAATCGTACTTCACCTAACTCAGGGAAACAAGCGATATACAAACTCTAGACTAAGAAGATAATTGAATATGAAAATTATGGTTTACACTGCATTTACGTGATAAAAGATTCTCTTCATTTTTAAAAGGATTGACTAAAGCATCCTTGAGAAGATAGTGTTCCTCTGAGGAATTTCCTATCTGATTTATTTTAAAAGTCACCTGTGGCTTCCCGTTGCCTATAAGCCTGAACTCTTGAGCATCTTCCCTCTCTGCCCAGGACCAGCTCCTCCTGGGCCCAGACAGAGCCACTCACCCTGCTACTCTCCCGCAAAGTGCTCTCCTTAGCCCTACCACCTCTCCTGTTGCCATGGATACCTTGCCTCCTCCACACCCAGGTAACATCCTCCCTTCCTTTGGACCCCTCCTCTGGCCCCTTGGCGCCCCGCAGCCTTCCCTGTCCAACCCAGATGTGGGCGCCTCTTCCCTGAACTTCCAGGGCCTTCCGGAGTCTCCCCTCGCTTGCCCTAAAGCCGCATACTTTGCCTGTGGTTCTGGCATGTTCCATCCTTCCCCAGACGCTCCCCGAGGGAAGCCGTTTCCATCGTGTCTCTCACAGCAGCACGACAGTATTCGCGAGAGTCGCTGCAAGAACAGACCGCTTGCTGGGAGACTGTGGCAAGCCGGCCCCTCTCCTGCGGCCTTGGGAGCGGCACATGCACACCACAGGCTCCACTCAGAATGGCTGAGTTTTTTACCTGGTGGCGGTCACTGCCGGCCTCAGGGAAGCACTGAGAGTGATCTGACTTCCAGATAATCCATAGGGACAGCTGGGGAGACCGTGCGACATGCACAGACCGGAAAAAGAGCAAGTCCGATTTTGTCACTCGGCGGCCCCTAAGGACGCGTGTGGCCTGGGGCCCTGCGTCGCTGACTTATGCTCTGGCCGTAGGATCTCTGTTGTCCATTCTTAAGAGTGATTCACTTGAGGATCAGATAAAACGGCTTAGCGCATCAGCGGTCTCCGCATAACCCAAACAGTATTTTTAATCCTCTGCCCCGTCCCCCAAAGATATTCCTCGTTATATCTGCTAGAACAAATGACAGGAGGCATCTTGATCTTATTTATGGCTCTAAATAAATTGGAATGAGCATCAGCCAAACATATTCATTTTATTTCCTAAGAAATATACCCCCAGAAAATGTCAAGGAAATGATCTTTGAAAAATGCACATCCAAATGCAATATAAAATATTTAAGGGAATGACGGTGCTCTTGCTTTCCACTTTCTGTTAGATTATTCTATAGGCCTTTGTAAAAGGCAAGTCAGCGATTTCCAAGGAGGAAAATGGCCACGAATTAAGAAAAACCTTCCAAGCCCTGGGGTTCTCCTGGATTTCCCTTTTACTCCTAGCGTTTGCCCTTGAATGAACGACCTCGAACGACTTAGATATTCAAATATCAATGAACGGTGCTTAACAAAGTAAAACTCAAAGATGGTGAGAACCAAGCCAGACGCCAACAGCTTGGAAATTCACAGCTGTGCTGCTGCTTCCTCATCAGGTGCTTCTGTAGGCCACGTACAGCCAGTTCCTCCCACTCACTCGCCTCCCCGCAAACCCTCCACAACTTGAAGGATATTTCCCACGTTCGCTGGCGGTGCCAGACCAGCAAATCATGTGGTCGGGAAAAGAACTCCAGGACAGAAGATAATTCTTTAACTCTCACCACCGATCCATTCGGTCGAGTTGGCTGGGAATGGAACACACACAGATACTCAGTTACCCTCCAGCAACCGTGTGGGGCGGGGGCCACCGCGTCCCCATTCCATGACGAAGAAACAGAACCACAGAGAAGTCACAGAACTCGCTCGACAGTCATACGGCCAGGAAGTAGCCGAGCGGGAGCTGGAGCCCGCTGGCCCCCGAGCCTGGGTGCTCAGCCACGGGGCCACCCCGCCTGACCAGCACGAGCATGAGCACGTCATGCATGCCATGCTGGGTCGAGGCTCATAAATGTGAGTCAAGGGAACATTTGCGATGAACTGAAGTTCATCGGATTCATCGGTAAATTGCAGTGGTGTAAGTAGCTGTCATGCAGGGAAGGAAGGCGAGGCCCATGAATGGCGAGGGCTTCTCCAGGGTCTCTGGGAGGGACCCAGGGGGGAGAGAGCCCCTGGGGACACTCCGAGGGCAAGTCCTGTAGTCCTGGCAGGCCGGGGAGGCCTGTGCAGCAGACCTGGAGGAAGCTCCCAGTGCCCGGGACAGTGCCCTGCCCACAGCTCCTGGACGACCATCTGGGGCTGGGGCCCACCTGGGGGACAGCTGTGGACCACAGTTTGGGGAAGCCGTGAGATGACCTCAGTCCAACCCTCATCCTTCCCCCTGGACAGACCCACTCCAGATACCTGTGGAATGAGGCTCCTGTGTTAAGACATTCTGCACTGACCTCTTCTCATTGGGTCTGGGAGTGTCTAATGACGCCCTGCTGCCACCAGAGTGAGAACACCCTCAGCCAGCTCTTGGGACTGCCATGCTGGACACAGCTCTCACTGGCCGGGCTGCCATTTGCTCTGTCCAGTGCGGCGAGCAGCAGAGATGTTCTGAGCTCAGGCGCGGGGGTCGATATCTCTGCACGTACGAGTTATAGACCTCGGGACAATTTAGAACTTCCTGGAGCCTCAGTTTCCTGATCTGAAAGATGAGACTGATAAGACAACTCCACCGGGTTATCACGAGGAGTAAACAGATAAGGGACACGAGGTACAAAGGGCGATGCCCGCACCCACGCACGTCAGCTGCAGCTCTCACTCTCGGCGTCACCGACAGTGGCAAAGGGAGCTGGCGGCACAGGTCCCGCTTACCCTGCGTCACGTGGTGTCCGTCACCATGTCTCCAGATAGCCCGTGTGACGTGAAGCGCGCTGCCAGCAGCCCTGTCAGGAAGCAGAGACGGAGGAGGCTGCTGTGCTCCAGGGGGGAAGCCCGACCCCAGGGAGGTGGCTGCACGTACGGCTGTCGTCGTCAAGCATGACTCGTGGAATATCAGAAACAGTTCTCACAAGCGCCTTAGGGGCCTGTTAATCGCCATGTCATTTATATATACTCAAGACATATAAATGAGCTACAATATTTCAGAAACCATCCACGCCCTTGCAGGAGAGGGTGCAGCAATCCAGTGATGCCTGGACCCTTTCCCCGGGGGCTGAGTGCAGGGGTGGGGGAATGTGTAACAACGGCCTGGAAGCAGCCTTTGCTGTCTGCCCGACACCGGCAAGCAGGGCGACTGGCATTTGCTTTGAGAGTCTCAGGGTTTGCCTCGAGGCTCTTTCTGCCAAGGTAGCAGACAAAACACTTAAGGGGATTTATGGGACAGGGAGCTGGGACTTCATTAATCTCACAGAATGGGCTGATGGGCCCTTCTGGGGCCTGCTGACGAATTAATGTGTCTTTAGTAAACATCCTATGTGTGGCCAAAGCTGGCTTGAGAGTTGCTGTCACAAGAACCAAGGAGTCATAAGTCAAGGGACGAGCTGGCCCTTACCTGCCTCAAACTTTAGCTGCTACTTAAATCGGCCAAAAAAGAACCCAAAAGGCATGTGCGACCGAATCAGCCTACGCCCATTTACCACAGAAACCTCTGCGCCCAGCCGGCGCCGACGCACTTCACGGGGATGAATACAGGCACATGTCCTCAGCTCCAGAGGAGCCACTCAAGCCAAGGACAGCTGTGGCCACCGATGGGGTCATTAGGGGAAACCCACTGAAGCCCGGAGATCACATTCAAGGTCAACCCATGAGCAGATGGACTGTCAGCAAGGACACGCTTCTCCCTGGTCATCCTTCTGCGCTGAGCAGCCGACCCCAAATACGAAGCTGTTTTCCTCTCCCCGAGGCGAGCCCAACCCAAAACCCCCGTTAGAGGCGAATGGCAGTCTCTGAATTCCGGGTCCCTCCCTGGGGAGGAGAAGCGCGGGTGGTGACACGGTCCTGCTCCGCGGTTTCCTGCACTTTCCGGAGGCTCCCGAAGCCAAGTCCCCGGCGCGGCCGCTCGTGGAGAAGGACCCGCCCTGGGCTCCACTCGCCTGTGTTCATTATACAGGGAAAAGTGTATGTAAACATAGCATATCAGGAGAAAGGAAAATGGCACATGTCACCAAACGAGGGATTCCCCAGTGTGCGGCCACCAAAGAACACTGGCCTGAGCAACACTGGCCACTGCCTGCCGGAAGCCTAAGGTGCTTACAGGGCACATGAACCGCCTTTCTGCTCAGAGTCTATCAAGCGCCCAGCACTGCCCCAGGGGGGACACAGGTGAGGGCGTCACAGTCACGCACGCAGAGTTCCCAATCCCAAACTCTGAGCGGCGGCCGACCGTGCGTGTCAGCCTCTCTCTCCCAGGGAAAATGCACTTCCCTGGAAAATATCCTGGAAACTGAAGAGCTCCGTCAGGGCCGCGTGACGCCCGACGTCACACAAGAAAACGCGGACCCTCTGGGGTGGCCAGCGTCACAGAGCTTTCCCTGCTCGTGGAGTCCGGTGCGGGTCGGGGTGCTCCTCGGTCTCACAGCTGCATGTGCCATCCAGGACGTGTCCAGCAAGGAGGCCACAGCCAGGGGAGAGGACAACAGGGTCACGTGGGATGGTGTCACTGACTTTGCCCACACCTCTTCCCATCCCCAAGGCCCGACTGCCTGCAGGGCAGCCTGGGTGAGTGGGGAGCACTCGTGAGCAGCTCTGGATGCGATGTGGGCAGGGCCCATCACGAAGCCCAGGCCTCCAGCCCTCCTCCCTGCTCCCTGCCCCCACTCGCACACCTGAACCCCCACGGAGATTCCATCTTTGTAGGGTTGCAGATGTTTTGGAATTTGTGACACTCCTTCTCAATATATGTCTCACCTGGAAGGGATGAAACATGATTCTATCATTAATATCGTTTCAAGGTCCTGCAAGAATTATAAAAATTTAGAAATCGTTCCTGGCCACGGTTGAGGTCCAGGAGGCATAGGTATAACGAACGCCAAGAAGAGGCAGGATGAGAACAGAAAATGAAAACGAGCCCACATCGAGGTCAGGATGGAGAATGAGCTGCTAGACCCGGGCGGGGACAGGTGGCAAGAGGCCGAATGAGTGTGGGGCCAGCGGAGCTGGTGAAGAAGCAGGAAGGGGCTGGAGGCGCAGAGAAGACGGCCCTGAAGCATCGCTGCTGAAGAGCCGACGTGGAGGGGCCTTCCTCATGTCCCGAGCTGGAGATCCAGCGGCCCCAATTATGTGAGGTCGGCTCTAACTCCGCCCTCCAGCTCACTGGGCTCTGCCAGCCCGACTGCTCCTGTGCCTGCCCACCTCCCTGCCTGGACTGGCCCCCGTGAGTCTGGCCCTTTGTTTGCCCAAAAGGAAAGACGGAATCTCCCAGAACCCTTCCTCTTCGCTGACTCCTGGGTTCCCAGGGCTGTCCCGGTCCCCAGTCCTGGTGTCATCCCTGACCTGACATGAAAGTGAGACTTATCTTTCTCTACATAATTGCCTAGAGCATGGTTCTTAAACTTGACCTTTCAAAAGAGTTCCTTTCCTCAATCTGAGATCCCGTGTTTTTCTTAAACCTCTTCAGGAAAGTGGTCCACTTCCTGTTCTGCCTGCTTTACTATAGATATTGAATAAAGCCTTGATTCTCAGCAGGAGAACATTTATCCCAACAGGTCACTTTCTGAAAAAGGTTAAAGCGATTGAAAGAAGCCTTTTCCTTGATATCAAAGCCATAGACTTAGATGATTTTTTAGGCCAAAAAAAAAAAAAAATCCACTATTAAAAAAAAAAAGGCATTTCCTAAAAAGAAAAATGCCTGCTGCTTTTTCTTGGCCCAGAAAATTATTGGTTCACAAGGTGAATCTCTCCATGAATAAACTCAGTATGGATGGGGAAATAAATCATTTGACTGTCTACATTTTTTTCTTTGTGATAGTCATCTTGTTGAAAAAGGCCATTATTTTTTGTGCTAATGGAAGTGTCTTGCTAGATAAGACTTATATGTTACTCAAAATGTATAGAAAGCTTCATCTTTTTCAGTGTATTTTATTCTCTTTAGCTAATAATTTTTTGCAGCCATGCTACAAATTAGGTTACAGGTATAAATATCTGCACCTAGAGGTGTGACCATTGAGAAACCTTACTTGAGGTCATCTTCAAATGCCCTTGACATCATCTTAGATTTTCACTCCTTCACACATTGTACCAAGTGAGTCGATGACCTGCCATCCTTCTAGGGATGGGCCAATCCTTAACAACACATGTCCCAGATTTTCTATAGTTTTTTTCCAGACTATAGGTCCAAACAAGCTATCCTAACTTTATTTGGAAAATATGTCCATCAGAGCTATATCCAGGTCTGATACCAGTCAAACACGTTGCCACCATACCAGCCTGCAGCCATGCTGATGGGCCAGTGTCCACGCTGGACCAGCTGGTGAATAACTTGAATACGCCCCGGCCACGGCTGATCCGTCATCCATTTCTGTAGGGGCTCTCTGCCCCCTCTTCTTGCTCCACGTCGGCCTGGCTTCTGTCTGCAATGCTCCATTTGGAATGCTCTTTCAAGACCACCAGGGACCCCCATGGCTCCACAGGCATGGAGGGTTTGGGTCACCGCCTCGAGCAGTAGTCACAGTGGAACAGCACACACCACTCCTGTGTCCAAGTTACCGTAATTATCTGGAACCGCACCCTCCCCCGGCTGGGCGTCCACCCTTCCGGTTCTTTCTTTGGGCGCCTTTGGAAGCTCCACACCCTTCACTTGTCCTTAAATGTCGCCATTTCCTAGCTCTCTTTTTTCTTCTGACCTCACGCCACACAGTCTCATCGACCGTATGACTCTCGAATGACTCCCTCCAGCCCGGATCTCTCTGGGCCAAGCGACATGAATGCCTCTGGGGAAGCTCCGACTCTGTGGATCCAAAACTGAACTCCACACCATGCCATGTTATGATTCGCATGATTCCAACTACTACCGAAGGAGAGAGCTCCCTGGAAATGGCACCCCAACATACCTGCCTCTTCCAGTCAGAAACGCAGTGTCTTCCTTGATTCCTCGCTCTCACTTGCCACCAAGTGCCCCTTATTCCCCTTCCTCGGTATCTCTGAAGCCTGTCCCTGTCTGCCATCCCCATCATCTCCCTCCTATGATCCGACATCCTCCCTTGCCCCGCCCAGCCCGGCGGCCTTGACGGTGACCTCCTCCGCTCACCTCCACACCACAGTGCCAGGGAACCTTCCTAAACTTGTCTGATCCTGTCACTCCATTGCCTTAAGACTTTAAAAGTCTTAACTATTGTCCATTGTCCTTAAGATGAATCCTGAACTCTGGCTCCACTCAAAGTGCTCCCCGATGCAGGTTCTGTTCCATCTCTAACTTCGTTTCTCCACTCTCCTCTCCAGACCCCTGACATGCAGGACCACACACGTCGCCCTCTCGCCCACCTCCAAACGTTCGCACGAGCTGCACGGCCCGGCCTCTCCCTACTTACCATCTCCTGATACACGCCCACTCACACCACACAGGGGTATTCTGTGCAACGCAGAATGTTTGACGTGCGACCAGCTCCCGCTTACCCTTTGAGTGGTATTGTAAAAGACGCATCCCTTGGGGGGAATTTTCCTGACCGTTTGGCTAGGACAGTGCGCTTGCGATGTGTTCCCTTGTCACACTGTACTCCCCGGCATGATAATCATCATAGTTTACTTTTATTTTTTTCTTTTTCTTCCCTTTAAACCATAAAGACCCATACCCACAGAACTACTTCGGTTACCGCCTACTGTATCCCCAGGACAAAACCAACATTGAAGAATAGCAGGCACTAAATAAATATCGAACAAATATGAGAATGAATGAGTGAATGAAAAAGGAGGTTCAGTCTCCCCATGCCCATGAAGCCTACACCAGCGTTTCTCCAACTCACCATTATGGATATTTTGAGGCAGACGAGTCTTTGTCATGGAGGGCTACTCTGTGCAACGCAGAATGTTTGACAGCATCTTTAAACACCAGTCGCGCCCCTGGCCTTTTGTGACAATCAAAAACGTCTCCAGACATCGAGACATGGGACGTGAGAACCACTAGCCTCCCTTGGCCTCTCTCCCCTCTCGAAACGTCTTCGCTGCCACTCGTTATCACTTCATTGTTCTCTGTCTCAGTCGTGTGTATTAGTCTTGTCGACTCAAAAGGACTGAAAACTACTTGAAAGCAGGGCCCTGTTCTCTAGTGTTCTCCATAGCACTTTATCGAGGGCTGAATGTGAAAACTAGAATCAGCATCTGTGTCCATCGGTGGAAAGGAGGACAGGGCCAGGCTCGCCATCTTCACTGGCAAACAGAATGCCAGCTCTCCACACCAACGTTATTCTACCTGCCTGAACATGTCAACATGGGAAAATTCAGCATCATCGGAAAGCCTTTATTGAAGTCTTAATGGTATACAGCGCTTGTGATGGTTAATTTTATGTGTCAGCTTGACTGGGCCATAGAGTAACCAGACATTTGTCACACATTATTCGGGATGTGTCTGTGAGGGTGTCACTGAATGAGATTAACATCTGAATTGGTAGACTGACTAAAGCAGATTGTCCTCCCTAATGTGTGGGGGGGTCTCACCCAATCAGTTGAAGGTCCAGATAGAGCTAAAACTCTGACCTTCCCTCAAATAAGAGACACGCCTCCTGCCTCGATGTCTTCAAGCTGGGACATCAGTCTGCTCCTGCCTTCAGGTTCAGACTGAACCATCTGCTCTCCCTGCATCTCGAGCATGCTGGCCCTTCAACTAGAACTACACCATTGGCTCTCCTGGGTCTCCAGTTTGCCAACTGCGGATCGTAGAAATTGTCAGCCTTCAGAATCACGCAAGCCAGTTCCTTACAATAAATCTCCTCCTATATATACATACCTCCTGTTGGTTCTGCTTCTCTGGAGAACCCCGGCTAATACAGCGCTGTTCTACATGCTCTGTAAAGAAGATTTAAAACATTCCAGAGCTAATAATCTCCCCATCTGGAATTCATTAAACTTTCATTTTCTAAAAATTCAACAAAGCCAGCCGAACCACGTGCGGCTTGCTGCAGGCTCCGTGGTTACCCCTTGGAATGCTGCTTGCTCTGATAGCTCCGCTCTGCGGACCTCCTGGCACGCTCAGAACACGCCCAGAGCACATGGAGCCAACTTGCCCTTGACTCTCTAAGACAGTATTGGACTTCTCTTAAATCCTAGACGTCACTAATGCTCTTTAATGATGACGATAATTAATATCGGCCAAAAAACAGACGGTTAAAATTTAATTATTTAAATTAAATATTTAGCAAACATTATGTACTAAATGGGATTTTGGCATTGTAGCAGTCCTGCTTAAGAATGACCACATCATGCCACTTCCTATGATTGGAAAACATTTGTCTATTTAGACAATCACCTCAATTAATATGTGTCCTAAATAGACAGTGAAAAAAATATGCATCTCTCTCTTATTATATGCTCATGCCAAACTTACAATGAGCGGGTAGGTCAAACAGTTTTCTACGAGTCCAGCCACAGGTATGGTGGGAGGTGTACCCCTCAAAGTTGGAACCTCCTGTTCTGCCAACAGTCACCTTGTGAACTTGGTACCACTTTCCTGTACATCCCTCTGGGCCTCAGTTTACTCATCTTTAAAATGGGGAGAATGATAGATTCCACATGATGGCCAAGGTCTCTTCAGGAGCTAAAATTTCACAGTTTTGAGTGTATCCTATGACACTATTCTTTAACCCAAAAATGATCGTTCTCATCCTTTTTTAATTGACAAGTGACAAGAGTAAAATTGTTTAAAAAAAAAATAGCATTTACACTGCCAGGGAATGAAATGGCACGAGAGAGAAATACCTTTTGGCCCAGGACAATTTTCCTGCATTCAGAAGTAAGCAGTGAGAGGCTTACGCAGAAATATTCACGTGGCAGACGGCTCCAGATGAACTGGCTTACAAGAAAATGTGCAGGCATTCAGCGTTAAAGAGGGCAAAAGAGAGGAGGGAAGATTTCAAGAGGGAAGGAATCAACGACAATGAGATTCAGAGAAAACACCCCAAGGAAGGGCTCAGCCCAATCTCTGCCATTCTCTCCGATATAGACGTCTCAAGTTCTGGCCATTGTGGTAAAACTTCTCTTCGAGTTCCCCCCATTCCTGGCTCTCTCCAGCGCGCATGCCAGGTGACCACAGATCAAGTTTAGCTCTACATGTCAGCAAAAAGTGGAAAGTCCGCTAATGAGCCAAGCAACAGGTCAGCTGCCACATCAGGCCGGGCTTGTTTACAGCCAACAGAAACCTCTGTGGCTCTTTTCAGCGAATGCAACTTCAGATAGGGGACGAGGTACCCATAAAATTGTCAGAAGGGTTGGAAGATGGAGCAGGGCCTCCAGGAATAACTCGCAGAACGTTAAGTCAAACCGGGCCCCAGGGGCGACGCTACCTCGGCCACGGCTAGGTGGGATCGAGAGTCCACCTTGGCACACGTCGTGACAGGGAGTGTTGGCTCTCCTTGCTCTAAGCGAGGGTCACTCATGTGCTGCTGAGTTCCCTCACCTTCAGAACAAGCAAAGCTGGAACGCAGAGCTGGCTGCCAACACTGCGCGATTGTTCACGCCATCTCTGGGAGGCCAATGTAGCTCCGGAGACATTCCTGCCGCGGAGCCCGGTCCTGGCCGTGACCTTCCTTAACAGCGGCAATAGCCAAAGCTGCAGGAAGGGGCCCTCTGCCCTCCAAGGGCAGCAACCCAACTCGCACTCCAACCAGGGCTGGCAGGCAGCACAGCTTTTAGCCGTCTGGACTCCACGGCACAGGAAGACAGGCAGAAAGAAGCTGGAATAGATGTTAAGTGCCACCATGTCCCCACAGGTGTGATGGAACACACTGATAAAACCCCCACGGGGTCCTAAAGACAGCACTAAAGCATCCTGTCTAACAGCTCCCAGCTGAATCCTGCACGTGACTGCTCCAGTTTGATTTCTTACCACGTGTTTATCTAGGGGAAGACTGAAAGCGACAAACGAACAAGACAAACGAACAAAAACTCATGGACACAGACAACAGTATGGTGGTTACCAGAGGGAAAGGGGTGCGGGGGAAGTAGAAAAGGGTAAAGGGGGTCAAATACATGGCGACAGAAGGAGATTTGACTTTGGGTGGTGAACTCACAATGCGATATACAGATGACATGTCATAAAATTGTACACTTGAAACCTATATAATTTTATTAACCAACGTCACCTCAATAAATTTAATAAAAAAGACACGTTTTGGAGATCGAGATTTTATAGGTTTGTATATACAAGATATTATAAAATCTTAGGTCTTATATACTGCCTGTAATTTTTTAAAATTATTTTTCATAAGTGGAAGAAATAACAACACGGAATGAAGTCTGGGGCTTCATTTGTTCACTTAAGTATTCACCAGGCTCCTGCTAGGTGTCTTCACCAGGCGAGCCATGAAGACGCCACGACAGGGGAGCGGCGGCCATGGCACTAAGATCATTGGCTTGAGCATAAAGTGAGATCCAGCTTGAGTCTTGTCTCTGGCACTTACTAGCTAAGTGACCTTGGGCAAGTTCTTCACGTTTTCTGTGACTCGCTTTATTCACTCATCAAATGGGAATAATAATACCCACCTCAAGAGGCCATTATGAGGGTTAAATGAGATAATACAAGTATCGTCCTATGTATAATGCTTGGTCCATATATTAGTCAGAGTTCCCCAGAGGAACACAACCAATAGGATGTGTGTATAGGGGGAGAGTGGGAGAGAGAGAGACAGACAGACATTGATTTCAAAGAATCGGCTCACGGCTGTGGGGGCTGGCAAGTCAAAAATCTGCAGGGGAGGCTGGCAGGATGGAGGCCCAGAGAAGAGCTGATGTTGCAGCTCAAGTCCAAAGGCAGTCTGGAGGCACAATTCCCTCATCCTCAGAGAAGGTCAGTCTTTTTATTCTTAAAGCCTTCAACTGATTAGATGAGGCCCACCCACATTGTGGAGAGTAATCTGCTTTACTCAAAGTCTACCAATTTAAACTTTCATCTTATTTAAAAAAATAGCTTTCCAGCAACATCCAGACATATTTGACCAACTATATGGTCATTATACCCAAGTTAACATTAAATTAAACATCACAGTCCACTAACAGCATTCAGTAAATAAAAGCTGTTATTATTAAACTACTATTGCTGACCCGAAGTAGCTTACACCTGGCGGCAAAGACACATAACTACAACGCAGTGCGATCAGGTCCATGGAACAGATGCTCGGGGTACCATGAATGCATATAACAGGACATGTATACAAAGCAAAGAAGCAAAAGGGATTCTGACAGCTAAGAAAAAATGCTGGAGTTACAAATTCTTGAACGAACATGCTTTTTGGACACAAGAAAGATCAAAGATGTCCCCTTGCCCCTCACCAGACCTGGCCACATTAGGATCGAGTGGGAACACCTCCCTAAGGCCAGGAGGGTCCCCTGCTGGTCACTTGGCGATAGGTGCCCAGGGCAGCCAAAGGCAGCAAAGACAAGGATGAGTAGTCAGAGCCATCATCAGGGAGAGGCGAGGTCATGGTCAGAAAAACAGGCCGACCATCAAACCAATGGGAAAGTATAGAAACAAGACAGAAAGCTCCCCTGCCGGGCAATGGAAAGGCAGAAGTGGGGACGACATAAGAAAAAAGCTCAGAACTCGAGAGGCAAACGTCAACTTGTGCTACAACTGTGCCACCTCCCCGCCCCCCAATGCATTTATATCCCTGGTGAGTGTTACTTGAGTGGTGGTGGCAATATAAAGCCCACATAAAAATGGACAAGCACAATCCCGGTCCCCTGGATCCAAATGGTGATGACTGGGCATGGTGGGAACTAAAGAACTTCGACCGGTAAATAAACTCATCCTCCAGTGTGACCTGGGCACCCACGAGTCCAGAAGCCAACAAATTGCCATTGCTGTCCTGGGATTGCCCTGGGTAAAAAAGCCACCTCTTCCCAGGGCCCCAACCCAAAACACCTGAGTGTCACAGATGTCCTTATCACCAGTCATTTCCGCCAGGTTGCTCCATCCCCAAGAAGGTTAAGATTCACTTTTAAGTCAAAAATTTCCAAAAGTTTTTCTTATGTCTGTTAGCTGTAAACGGATTGCTTGCCCCAAGGAAGATCCTGTGTGCTCAGGATGTTTTGGTGCCAAAGATTTGATCCAAATCCTCGAAGACGTTCCTCTGTAGTAGGGATCCTAACAGGTTTTGAGTGAGTGAAAAACATCTGAGCACAACCTGAAACTTGCCCATATCAATATCTCCATTGCTGGCAACGAGAGACACAAAGAGAGACAGGCGGGATTCATCTTGAATGACATATGGCAAAGACAGCGTATGGCCTGACAGTTCTCCTGGACAGGTGTGCCATAAATTGTAAAGGCGGGGAGAACAAGCAGCCAAAGCCCCTTGGGCTTGTTTTTCAAAATAAACAGACAAAAAACCCAATGGGCATTGATGTTAGAAAAGACGGAAGAGAGTTAAACCTTTAAAAAAAAAAAAGAATCTAAGTCAGACTATTTTACCTAAAATCTCCTGTATTTTTTGCCCTTCTGCAAGTTAAAATTGAGCGTGAATCATTTAAAGCCATATCTCCCTAAGCTTCCAATTATACCACCCATAGCACCAAACAGAGAGGGAATTTTAATCAATTTCTTAAATAAATTCATGTAAAATGGATTTAGACCCAAAAGACCTGAACAACAAAGCCATTTCATTCAACCAGGAAATCAGATTTTGACAGCCAAGGCTTTTTAAAAAAATGAATCTACTTTCCAGAGAATTTATTCAAGTGCTCGCTGCTTCCAGGCATCGTAACAGAGCTATAACCAACTCACGGTTCCCACATGGGTGATATTTGTCATTTAAGAACACGTTAGATAGACGGGTGACAGCGGTTTTTATCCCCGCTTGACCACCATGGAGCTGTAGACCTTGAGAAAGTCACTTCGTCTCTAAGCCTGTGCTTCCGACCTTGTCAAATGGGGCGCTCCTGATGCACTGATGGCCCAGGACTTCACCCCTCTTGTAGCCTCACATTTTGCCAAGGAACTTGGTCATTCTCTCCCATTCCGACTCTAGACTCAGCCATGTGACCGGGCAATAGAGTCCAACAGAGATAAGGACACGTCAGTTCTAAACCTAGGCCAAGAGGCCTGGTACATTTCCACCTGCTTTCGTGATCTATTGCCGTCACGATGAGAAGGACAAGTCCCCTGAAGAAAATGAGAGACATGTGAGCAGAGCCAAGTCTCTCTAACCAAGTCAAACCAACTTCCATTCCACACAAGTAAATGCAACTGAGATGAGCAAAGCCGACCAGCTGAGCCAGCCATGAGAATAAATGACTCGGAATGGATTGTTACACAGCAAAAGCCATCTAGTACAGGGACAAAATCACCTGCCCCAGCTACCTTACTAGGATGTTGGGAAGATCTATTAAAATTATTTCTATAAAAGCACTTGAAAAACTCCCAGCCATGGATTGGATCACCTGCTCTTCTCACATCCTGGGCAGTCTGTCCAGGTGGGCCTTCCATTCTGAACCTCTATTTTTCTACCCTGGTAACCCAATTTCTATACCATACATCAAAGCTACAGGAAGTGAGTGATCTGAAAACTATCTATCAGCAGAGAAAGAACTACATGCCTTAAAATTATTCGACCAATAATTCAAACTATTGCTTAAGGCTGCTTGGCAGACTTTGTGTTATGATCAATAGGTGGGACCTGAATAGGTTTATATCAGATGCTACATTGGATCCTATATTAGTTGGTTGGGTCTGCCATGACAAAACGCGCCAGGCTGGGTGGCTTAAACCAGGGATCCCTAATCCCCAGGCTATGGACAATCCATTTATCCTTCATTCTTCCCCGAAGGCCCCCTCTTCAAATACAGTCACACTGGAGGATCAGAGCTGCAACATAGGAGTTGAGAGAGTAGAGAGAAGGGTCACAATTCAGTCCAAACAGATTCCAAAGGAATGCTCAGACAACGCAGGTATACACTGGCAGATCCACCCCTCCCTGGCCTACAGGAGGCAAGTCACTGGGTTCCATTTATCTACCAAACACTAAGCGTCCATCTGTGCCAAGCACTGTACAAGGTACAGGGAAGCAATGGGGAGCAATCCAAGCGTGGTCCCACCGTCTCAGACCTTACGGTCTGGTGGAATGGGACTCTGCTCGCCGCCCAAGTACTAACTGAGGAGAAAGAGGTGGAACTGGAAAGATGATGTGATGATCTTCCCAGAAAGCCAGGTCTTTCGAAGCCAGACCCAGCGATCATTTCACTCCGTCTATGCCATTTTACTTATTCTTCCCAAATTACTCTCCAGAACAGCCGCCCCAGCCCACACTCTCGCAGAGTTCTCCACATTCGACACTTGATATTTTCCAACGCTATAGTTTTTGACATTTGGATGTATATATTGATTTAATGCATTTCTCTGACTGCTAATGAGATTGAGCATCTCTCCTTATGCTTTGTGAATTGTTCATGCCCTTCACCATATTTCTCTGGTTGCCTGCCTTTTTCTTATTGACTTACAGGTGCTCCTGAAATACTCTAAAAACTGTTGTTTGTATGTCTTACAAATATCTTCTCCCAGACTATTAATGCTAGCTAGGGTATACAGGTATAGACCTGCTGCTCTCCATCTCCCACCCTGAGGGGGTGTGACACACGTGCCTGACCCAGTGATAATAAGCTTGGCCACATGACTTCTTTTGGCCAATAAAACGGGAGCAGAAATGATATGTGACCTTTTCGAGCAAAAGTCTTACGATTCATTGCTTGAAACCATCATGCACTTGACTCTCGGTTAGGAGCTGCCCTTTGGGCCTGGACCCTGGAATGAGGAACCATGGAGCAGACCCACAGCCAGCCCATGGTCACCTCAGCAGAAAGAAACCTTGGTCACTGTAAGCCACAGGTTTGGTTGTTCGATTTTGGTGTTGGTTTTCATGGTAGATGAGCTGAACAATTCAAAGACTGATGCCAGAAGTGAGGTGCCATCGTAATAGAACACAAAATATGTTCATGGGCCTTAGGGCAGAATGGTAGGTGGCAAGAAAACTGGCATTAAAGGTTTTTATGCAACAGTGGAGTATTTGATGAAACTATCACCTGTGATACCATACCAATGAACTTGTGGTTTTAGCAAAGTGGGAGAGCAAAGGTTGGTAACACTGTATTTGATAATGGCTGTTTTTGACAGGGTACAATAAGAAAGAAATGAGCTCACAGAAGATATGGCCATTTTGCAAGCAGAGTCGAAAGAGAGTTTGTAGAGGCCATAAATTCCAGGATTTGTAGGTTAGAAAATAGAACTGTTTCTCATCACCAACCGGTAAAAGATTAAACTGAAAAGGCCTTGAGCTACAAAGCCCATTTAAGACTCATTCTGGGGCCAAGATGAAATCAAGTAGCCTTCCCAGCCCATTGTTAAAACTCTAACGGGGTAGAAACGATGAGACGAGATCTAGTATTATAAGTGAATGGACTCTTCACACGTCAGAGAAAGCAGTAATATATAATGCCTAAAATTAATAATTCCATAAATGGCAACATAAGTATATTATTTAGAAACGTGGAGGTGTCATTGTTTTCTATTGCTGTTATAAATACTACATACTTAGTTGCCTAAAACCACACAGACTTATTATGTCACAATTTCCATGGGTCAGGTGTCCTGGCACGAGGTCAACTGGGTCCTCTGCTCAGGGTCACATCAGGCTAAATCAAGGTGTCAGCCAGGACTGTGGTCTCATCTGAGAGCTGGGGTCGTCTTCCAAACTCAATGGTTGCTGTCAAAATTCAGTTATTTGTGGTTGTAGGACTGAGACCATCAGCTCCCAGACCCACTGTAGAGCACAGGCACACTCATCGCAAAAAAAAGGCAACTATGTGAGGAGATGATATGTTAATTAGCTTGACTGTAGCAATTATTTCACTATATATCAAATCATCATGTTGCGCACCTTAAATAGACACAAATAGATGTAAATTTTTAAAAGAATAGTTAAGATAGATGCATGGGAGGATTTTTCACTGGACAAAGAGAGTTACACTTGTGACAGGTAAAACTCCCAGTGAACTCAGTAGTCTTTGCTATGTAGCCAGCCACACGGGACTTAGTAGCCCTAATCAATAACCACTTATTTAGCTCACTACTCTATTGGGGTGGGCTCCACGGGGCAGTGCTTCTGAGGGTCTCAGCCTTGCTCCCTTTTATCTGTGATCAGCTGCCATGGTTCTGCGACGGGCCGGTGACAAGGTCAACAGGAGGAATCGAGCCATGTGTATCTCCTCACGCAGCAGTTAGTAAGGGCTGGTGTATGTGGCAGTGACGGCAGGTGTCCTCAGAGCAGCAAGAGAATTAGCACCAGTGAGGAGGTGTGTTTCTGCCATGTTTGTACCCATGAATGTTTGTAAGTAACGTAGCCTCAAAATAAGCCACACCGGAGCTGTCAGAAATAGAAGAAACGAACGCCACAATCAACTTCACCTTGAGTTCTCAACCTTTAAATAGACAATAAGCAAATAAAAATTACGATTCAAATAATATAATGAGTAAGGTCAATGAATATCAAATGTGTTTTCTATTGAGAATACGTATCATTTTTCAACGTCTCTGGAACATTTATAAAAACTGGTTGTACTCTTGAGCCAAAAAAGAAAAAATCAGTAAGCCTTAAAAAAAGAAAGAAAAGAAAAAGCAGTTGTATAGGCAATATTCTCTGGCCAAAGGCAACAGAACTAGAAATTAACAAAACTATAAACAAGTTTAAACCATGCGGAAATTAAGACAGTTGCCTAGATAATTTTGGGGTCTATAATTAAAAAATAAAAATAATTGACAAAATTATACATCAGAAACTATGGATGTTTCTGTAAAGCGTTTTTGTAAAGGGCCACGTAGCAAATAGTTTATGCTTTGTGGGCCATATGTCTCCGTTGAAAGTCAGTTCTGCCATGTGACTGCAGCCACACACAACATATAAATGAATGGATGTAGCAAAGATGTGTTCCAACAAAACTTTATTTACAAAAACAGGCATCAGGCTGGATTGGCCATACCCTACTTCGCTGACCCCTATTTAATGTTAATTAAATGTTAAGCAGTTAGAATTCCTAACTTTACACGACTTTATTGCTAAACAAGAAAGAATAGAAATCGATAAACTACGCAATGCACTCTAGAAGCTAGAAAAACACTAACAACAACAAAACAGAGAAAGCGGGACTTTTAAAATGATGCTAAAAACAAAATTTAATGAAATAAAAGACCAAAAAAACCAACGGCATTGATAAATAAATCCAATATTTGAAAAGAGAAATAAAATAAACCCCAAACAAAGCTAATTAAGGAAACTAAGGGAGAAAACAGAAACACACATTATTAAGAATTAGAAAGGACCTGCAACCACAGATGTGGAAAATGCTTTTCGAAATCATAAGCAAATACTGTGAATGACTGACTGTATGGTAATAAATGGTCAACTCTCGATGAAAAGGTGAATTGTCTAGACAATATTCTATTTACTAAAGTTGGCTTTTGAAAAGGGGGCAAATCTGAATAGATCAAGAATAAGAAAATGATTAACATCTATGCAGCCTTTGCTAGCATCAGAAGTAAAGCTCTGGCTAAGAGCTTTACTTGTATTGTTTCAACAACCTTGTGACGTAGGTCCTGTTACTACGCCTGTTTGTTCAGATGAAGACAGAGAAGCTGAAAACGATGAAGAAGCTTCCCACATGCTAGTAACTGGGACAGACACAGTCTGACCCAGGCCATCCAATGGCCTGCAGAAGAAACTCATTATTGTATCAAAGATCAGCCCCTAGGGGACAGGGAGCAACATGATTTCCCCAGTGAGCTATGTCAAATCCTATCGAATTAAACTGTTTCAGAAAAGAAAAAAGAAAGCGTTCCATTTTATTTTAAGAAGCTTGAACCACCTAAAATCAAGACATAATAAAGATAACTGCACATTAATATAGATGCAAAAGTCCTATTATATCACACCTAGAAATACAGTAAAATAACATTCTCTGAACACATATAGTTTATAATAGGAATTTATAGATGCTTCATAGTGATAATTAAAATCTGGACATAAATATATTATATTAACAGGTCAAGGGATGAAAATGATTCTTCTCAATAGATGCTAAATGTAAGTTCTTTTCTGATTTTTTTTTTAATTTAGAAAATTAGGAAGAGAGCAATACTTCTTTAACATTTTAGATGTCATCTTTTAAACCAACAGTCAGCATGATATTTACTGTTAAAATACAAAAGCAGCATTTCTCAAACTATGCTGAGAACGATTATAGAATATCAGCTTCAAAAGAGAAATTTTTATTCTACTATTGAAAGAATCCCATATTGCAACAGACATAGAAAATAATACATGCTGTATCCCCATTTTGGAGATTCAAAATATTCCTTACTGGATTAAATCTAGAATAGCAAAAATAGCAAATAAATTCTGAAAAAGTAGATATAAAAAGCAGATTATAAATATTCAGTATTAAAATATAGTGATAACAATAACTGAAGTAACAGACATAAGAAAGCATTCCAAAAAGAATAATATAAGATTTTAGCATATGATAAATATTCCATTTCAAAACAAATAACGGAGATCGGGTTATTCAATAAAAGATATTCGGACAATTAGAAAAATATGTATCAGACATCAACCTCATATTTTACAAAAAAAAACAAAACAGTAAATGCCTGATGGCTTAGTTTTACGTCAAAAATAAAATCATAAAGATTGTTTAAGGAAACATAGACGGACTTCAAGTGTAAACATGGCTATGTAAGTCTGTGTCTCTCACCTTTTCCTTCTAGAAATTATAAAAGCAACGAGAAGCTTTATCAATACAACACAGAAACTCCATTCTCAAATCTGGAGAAAAGTGTAATTGATAGACTTTAAAATACATGTAAAGACTGACAAGTGCAGCTGAAACTGAGTAGAAGACACATGGAAGGAAGTAAAAAGAAAAGATAGAGCGGGGCGAGGATACAGTGTTGCCAGAACGCAGAAAATGTCAAGATGCACTTCCTGTAGATGAAGGACAGACACTTTATTATACCAGGCAGGTCTCTTGTCTACAGCCGTAGTTGTGAGAGGTGGGACAGGGACATAGCCAGTGATAAAAGCCCTCTTTGATCCTATTTGGCTGAAAGAAGCAGAGAAGGGTTGGCATTACTAATCACACAAAAAGCCATATTTGCAAGAAGCAGTCTGTCTCTGAAAAGCTAACTTAGCCCCAACGTACTCCGTCCCCAAAGAAGAACCACTTCCCAGCATATCAAGGTAAATATGATCATTCATTGATGGGTAATGAGAAAGGAATTACTCACAGGATACAGAGAACAAACTGGTGATTACCAGAGGGGAGGGAGTTTGGGGGACTGGGTGAAATAGGTGAAGGGATGAAGAAGTACAAATTAGTAGTTATAAAAAAGTCACAGGGACATATAGAATACAGCATGGAGAATATAGTCAATCTTAGTGTAAGGGCTGTGTGTAGTTGTGCCAGATGGGTACTAAAATAATCGGGGGGGATCACTTCATAAACTATTTAAATGTCTAACCATTGTACTGTACACCTGAAACTAATATAAAATAATGAAAGAAAGAGGAATTAGCAGAGGAATTAGAGACGACATAGATGAAGGGAAAAAAAACCCAACACAATGTTATTATAGATGAAAGATGCTCACCAGAGGCTCCCAGTCAAGATGGCGGAGTGGGTAGCCACTGTGCTCGCCTCCTACATCAAAATTACAACTAAAGTACAGAACAATCATCGGTGAGAATTGCCTGAAATCTAGCTGAACAGAAGTCCTACATACAGAAGAGGCCACTTCAAGACTGGTAGGAGGGGAAAAGACACAAAACAAGCTGGTCCCACACTGCATGTGTTGGTTAAAAAATTGGGAGGGATATCTCGGCTGCGGAGGTCCCCCCTGAAGGAGCGAGGGGTCCCAGCCCCATATCAGGCTCTCCAGCCCAGGGTTCCAGTGCCAGGAAGAGAAGTCCCCACAACCTCTGGCTGTGAAAACCAGCAGGGATCGTGGCTGAGTGAGACAGTGGGCCGAGGAAGTCGCAGACTTTCCTCTTTAGGAGCCCACATGCAGACTCGCCACTGACGGACTCACTCGTTCTGGGCTCCAGCGCTGGGGCAGAGGCTCAGAAGGTGTCATGGACACACGGGGAAGAACTGAGTTGTCTGGCTTCAGGGAGAGGGCTGGAGGGGCAGCTTTCTCCCAGATAGAAGTGCTGGCAGAGGCCTTTGTTCCTCTGTAGAGCCCTCCCCGCTCTCGGCGTGCAGACACAGGTGGCCACCATATCTGAGTCTCCAACGACCAGGCTGACGCTGCTCGCCCCGCCCACATGATTCCCTGAGACCCCGCCCCCACCAAAGTGTGGGCCCGCCACTTCCAGTGGCTTTTCCATACAAACGGCCTGCCTCGGTTCTTGCTGTAGACTTTCCTAAAATCTCTCAAAGGTTCGCAAACCAACAAGCAGCACCTGGCCTCGGCGTGACCTATACTTCTTGCAGAGGCGTCCCAAGGCCAGCACTAGCTTAGCCTCTCTGAGGCATCTCTAAACCCAGCACAGCTGGCAACCATCTGCAGATCACTTTGTGGAACATTCCTGTGACCCTAGGCAGAGCACAGGCAGCAGCTTACCTTGGCCTGCAAAAGAGCCCTTCCCAAAAGGCCTCAGAACCAACACACCTGGCAACCAACCACCTTCAGACCCCACCAGAGCACCGCCCAACCACCTCCACAAATGACATACCCAAATGGCCAACTGGGCAGGTATCAGCGCCCTGCTAAAGCGAATCCTGCTCTGTAGGGTCAGCCCCTGCACAATAGCTCCTCCACTATAGTCACGGCCAGTCCTCACAACCAATCAGCCTAAGGGGTCAATCCCTCCCACTGACGTGCCAACAGCAACCAAGGCTCAACTACAACAGGAGGGCACACACGACCTACACAAGGAACACGTCCAGCTCTTCTCAGTAACCAGAAAGATTGCACTATTGGGCCCCACAGGACACCTACTAAACAAAGCCACTCCACTAAGACCAGGAGACATAGCAACTCTACCTAATATAGAGAAACAAATATAGGGAGGCAGCCGAAATGAGAAGACAAAAAACCACATCCCAGAGGAAAGAACTGAATAAAGCTCTGGAAAAAGAACTGAACGAAATGAGACCAGCAATCTACCAGCTGCAGAGTTCAAAACACTGGTTATAAGGATGCTCAATGATCTCAATGAAAACTTCAACAAGGAGATAGGAAACAGAAAAATGGAAATAGAAAACATTAAAAAATAAACAGTCAGAAATGAAGATTGAAATGAAGAATACATTAGAGGGACTCAACAGTAGATTAGATGAAGCAAAGAATCAAATCAGTTTTGTGGAAGATAAGGTAGCAGAAAACATCCAATCAAAACAACAAGAAAAAAAGAATTCAAAAAAATAAGGATAGTGTAAGGGACCTCTGAGAGAACGTCAAGTGTAAAACATTCGCAGCGCGGGGGACCAGAAGGAGAAGAGAACAAGAAATTGAAACCCTATTTGAAGAAATAATGATGGGAAACTTCCCTAACCTGGTGAAGGAAACAGACATACATGCCCAGAAAGCTCAGAGAGTCCCAAACAAGATGAACCCAAAGAGGCCCACACCACGACACATCACAACTAAAATGCCAAAGGTTAAAGAAAAAGAGAAACTTAAAAGCAGCAAGAGAAAAACAGTTAGTTAGATACAAGGGAGCTCCTCTAAGGCTGTCAGCTGATTTCTCAACAGAAACTTTGCAGGCCGGAGGAGACTGGCATGAAATAATCCAAGTGATGAAAAGCAAGGACCTACAACCAAGATGACTCCACCCAGCAAAGCTATCGCTTAGAATCAAAGGACCAAGAGCTTCCTAGACAAAAAAAAAACTAAAAGAGTTCGTCGCCGCAAAACCAGTATTACAAAAAATGCTAAAGGGACTTCTTTAAGAAGAGAAAGAAAAACTATAAAAAATATAACTATATATCTTCAACAATTATTATAAATGTAAATGGATTAAATATCCCAATCAAAAGACATAAGGTGGCCGAATGGATAAGAAAACAAGACCCTTTCGTATGCTATCTACAGAGACTCACTTCAGATGGAAAGACAAATACCATATGATTTCACTTATGGGGGGAATCTACATAATAAATAAATAAATGAACAAACAAAAGAGAAACGAACTCATCAATATGAAGAACATTTTGACGGTTGCCAGACAGGAGAGAAGTTGGGGGGGGGGGGGGTGAAAAGGGGCAAGGGATTAAGAAGTACAAATTGGTCCTTACAAAATAGAACGGGGATATAAAGCATAGGGTAGGAAATATAGCCCATAATATTGTGATAACTATGTATGGTGTCAGATGGGTGCTAGATTTATTTGGGAGGGGGAAAGGAAATCACTTTGTAAATTATATAAATGTCTGATCACTGCGTTGTACACCTGGAACTAATATAATATTGTGTGTCAACTATAACTGAAAAATAAAAAGGTATTTTAAAAAAGAGTTTTTACCAGAAACATGCTGGCGCAGAGCAGGTAAAAATTTTAACTAAATATTTCATCATGAATTTTAGAAGATTCAGTAGGGGCCATTATGTCTATAAAGGAAGATCAGAAACACAGGAGCCTAGGGAAGAAGTGATCATTCAATAGAAAGAAAGAAAACATGAGCTGGTCTACTCCAAGGAGGAATAAATGAATAAATATCGGAAGGAGCAAAAAATGAGCCTGAAAACTCTGGAAACTCACTAAGAAACATAAAGAATAATAATGAAAAACACCGACATTATAAAACAAAATTAAAGAAAGGGTTTTTTTAATTAGAGAGAAAATAATAGATCTTGAAGACAGGCAAAAGAGATTCAACATATATGCAACTGGAATTTCTGAAGAAACCCAAAGCACTCTAACAAGCAAATATTTAATGACATAATTCATGAAAATGTTCATGAAATTAAAAAAAAAATGTAATCTGCACAATTGAAAGGTACACCGTACAAGAGAAAAACGTTAATCTAGAACGGTTAACATCAAGCTTTAATCAGGGTAAAGTTTCTGGACTTTAAAAAAAGAAAATTTCTAGTCAAAGAAATCAATCCGGTTTTTCAGATTTATTCACCATTAAACACCAAAACATACTGGAACAGCATTTATTAAGTTCTCATGGGAAGAAATATGACCGGTCCTTCAAATAAAAAGGGTTCATTTGTTTTTTAATGGCAAGAAATGAGGGTATATTGTTATCATGAGTCTTTCTTGAGAAAGCTAGTAAAGGAGAAATTTCAGCCAACCAAAAGACAATTAGGAAAACCACAGGCAAAATCCATAGTGGTGAGCATCAGATATATTTAATGTAAAATAAGAACAAAACAAATGTGTGGACTAGGGTCACAAAGCAGAAGTAAATGCCATGTGCCATGACAATGTAGAAATGATATACAAACAAAACTCAGCAGAAGAAAGAGAAGAGAAGATGAAAGGCAGAGTAAGCTTGTCATTTGTCTCATTTATAAGAACCAAAAGACAACAAAAGTCATTACAGCTGACACACCAAGTGGTAGAGTATAAACGTTTCTACCTTACAAGGATAAATACTAAGACAATGGGTATTGACTAAAACTGAGTGTCAGGGAGGGAGAAAGAAGCGAACACACTGACTTCATCATTACTTCACTGAAGAGAAAAAACATACACTGTGAAACAGAGAGGGCCAAGTAGGTTAATTTTTTCATGTTTTCTTCATTTTTTACTAGCCAACTTTTTTTTCCAATTACAGTTGACAGTCAATATTATTTTATATTAGTTTCAGGTGTCCAGCATAGTGGTTAGACATTTGTATAATTTATGAAGTGAGTCTCCGATTATACCTGGCACTATACATAGTTATTACAATATCATCGACTATATTCCCCCTATG
This sequence comes from Pteropus alecto, assembly GCF_000325575.1. Taxonomy (NCBI): domain Eukaryota; kingdom Metazoa; phylum Chordata; class Mammalia; order Chiroptera; family Pteropodidae; genus Pteropus; species Pteropus alecto. Next base: position 874,292 of record NW_006438869.1, read on the forward strand.
TTGTACTTTACATTCCTGTGACTATTTTGTGACTAATAATTTGTAGTTCTTAATCCCATCGCCTTTTTCACAAGTGTTAATTTTTTTTAAAAATCATAAAATAGAATAAAAATACAAACCTTCCTAAGCTTCGGGAAGGTTTTCAAAGAAATAGACCACCCGATGGATGACTTTATATAAATGCATAAAAACTGAAAACATAATGTAAGATAATATGAAAAACTAAGAACAAACTCCTTTACCATTAATAGAGGTAAATGAGTTTAACTCATCTGATAAAAGGCAGGAAGGGAGGGAGGAAGGAAGGAAGAAAGGAAGAAAAGGAAGGGGAAAGCAATACAGCAAATGTGGTAAAGTGGAAGGAAGGAAGGTAGGAAGGAAGGAAGGAAGGAAGGAAGGAGGAAGGAGGAAGGGAGGGAGGGAGGGAGGGAAGGAAGGAAGGAAGGAAGGAAGGAAGGAAGGAAAGAAGGGTGGGCAATGGTTGCCAAAGCAAAATTGAACCGTAAGCTGCACAGAAAAGCTATTCCAAAAACAAAATATTTCATAGAGACTTTTCAGTCTCTATGAATAAAAGGTTTTCAAAACTCAAGTATAAAGAAACAAACAAACAAAAAGTCAGGGGTCGTGATCTTAATATCATTCAAGACAGACTGCAGACCACAAACGTTAAGAAAAAAAAGACAAAAATGGGCACTTTGGTAAATTAAATGGTATAATTTCACAATAAAGACATAACAGCTCTGAATCTCTGTGCACCTCTCTCTGTCCTCGATTTGTAAAGTGGACAAAAAATAAATTATGGAAGACCTACATAACATAATTAATAAAGCAGGTCAGTTTATATATGCATTTCAGACACCCCGAAAATTAAGAAAATATCTCCAGCTCGAGTCCCATTAAAGTGTCATAAAAACTGAACACGGTTAGGCCAGAAAAGAAAATTTCCAGAAAGTAAAAACAGGGCAGAAAGTTTTCCATGACCACAATACAATAAAACCAGAAACCGAAAATGAAATAAGCAAAACACAAAGACCCTTCCACCTGGGAGGAGGAAAATGCCCTTAAATTATCCTTGAGTCAAAGAGAATAGAAAATAGAAATATATAACGTCTAGAAAACAATAACGAAACGATCGGCAAGCAAGCATCCATAGGAAAAGCTAAGCAAAGCTCAGCAGAAAATGCTTCAATTCTATTGATTAAAAAGAGAAGAAAAACAAAGAATAAATGGAAGTAAATGAATTAGGCAACCAACTCAAAAAAAGTGAGCGAACACAAACGTAAACCCAAGAAAAGCTACATGAAGAATCATTAAAGAAAAAAGCAGAAGTGAATAAGTTCAAAGAAGGAAAATAGTAGAAAAATCAATCTGAAAGCTGGGTTTGGCCGAGTGACTCTCGATGGTAGTGGCTGGGTCGAAAGGCCCACACGATGTCAATGGCCAGGCTGTTCCATAGAAAGAGGCCCATGACTACTGAGAAAATATAAGTCTTTCCCAGAGAAGCCTAGGGAGACAAAGAGGGGAACGATTTGCTTTGGATAATAAAGTGACGGATCTTTGTGGACACCCGACACGAGGAGTGAGGAGTCTGCTGAGGAGAGAAAGCAGGAAATGAGAGGAGTGGAGATAGAGAGACAGAGACAGAGAGACGGCTAGAAAGAGACAGGGAGAAACAGAGAGAGAGAGACGGAAAGAGATGGAGACAGAGACGGACAGAGCGATAATGACGTAATGGAAGGCTGGGGTAGGTTAAGCCCCGGGGTGGCTCCGCCATCACCTACATCGTGCACCCACTTTGTCGCCTGCCTCCTCCCTACTGTTGGAGCACACCCTTTAGTAACTCCCTAACGCAGGAAAGTAAGCTGTTCCTGCATGTCTGCAGATGTCTCCAAGTGTCCCTCAACCTCGATGGGTATCTTTGGCGTAAAATTCTAGCGTAGTTCTGGTGTGAAGTCAACTTTCCCCAGGATTTTCAAGGTCTGCTGCCCTATTTGTCTTCATATCTTGCACTGAGTAGTTAAAAGGAAGCAGCGGATCGATATGTACTAAAATGGATGGATCTCTTAAGGCACAAGGTTAAATAAAAACTACCAGTCTCAGAGTAATTTATAAGGCGTGATACCTTTTATACCAAAAGAAGCTAGGGGCAGGGGAGGGGCGCTGGAATTGTGGGGGCCTGGGCAAGGTGTGCATTAGTCTGTGTATTCCCTGCGTATTTTTCCATTTATCTTATTAAGTACAATTTCCTCACTACTTCAAAAAAAGTTGGAATAAGTTTTCTCCCACCAGGAGCTCAACAAGTACACAATTTTATTTGCTTACAGCTTACCGCTTTCTTCACTGTCTCATTTAACTTTTTAACACGACTGAATTTATATAGTTATATGCGATGGTTCAACTTCCTATTACCTTAGCCATTGTTCATTGACTGTTCCTTCCGTTCTCACTGATTTAAAGTGCCTCCTGGAGGCACGGGTCCCATTGAAAAATACGTAGCAGAGCATCCAAGCGATCATTCCTTTACGCCACCAAGTAGTTTTTAAATTACTTTTGTTTTAGACATTGTCTTTTTCTCAATTTTTAAAATGTTTCCCTCTCTATTTCTAACTCTCTATTTCGTGCTTGGATTTGACTGCGGTTAGATTTTTACCCTCTGTTTGGGGAGCCGTTTTTCCAGGATACGGACAGGGGGTGGAGAGGAACACTTGGGTTCATTCGTTTCTTCAGTGAGCGTTTCTTGAGCCCCTGCTGTGTTCCAGGCACTC
>NW_006438869.1:877099-910655 GCF_000325575.1 Pteropus alecto
ACTTTTTTATTTTGCTTTATTTTATTTCAAGCTACAGAGCCTTTCCCCCAAGTCTTTATAGTTTAATTATTCGCTCCATCCACCCAATGGCCACCAGGCCATTGACCACCAGCTGACAATTCCTGCTCTTTGGTTTGGGATGACCGATAATTTTGACACTTAGTGACGTTCCATTAGTTCTCTCGTGGTCCCAAAAAGCCACTTTCCCCCAGAACCTGCAGAGATCCAAGCCCGCCCTGCTCCCATGATGGGAATGAACTTCACTCTGTAGAACTGGGGTCCAGGACGCCGGCACCTGAGTACTCATCCTTTTCTACCTTTACCTCCAGGGAAAACAAAAGAGATCATTTACGAGATCTATTACGCACTTTCCACAGAAGAAACGGTCTCTGAAGCATAGACGGCTGTCCAGGGGGCACTCTGAAACCTTTTCCAGTTAGTTGTGATTGATTACACGAACTCCGGGCTCCCATACCACGTGGTTCTGTGGAAGTCTCTGCAGTGTTCTGGATCTATAAACCAATGAATAGATATTACATCTCACCACAGGAATCATCTCCTCGTCCGTGGTGAGGGGAGCACAGCAACATTCTTCATTTACTAGGCCATTGGGATGCAGTAAGCGGCAGAAGCAAGCAGGAGGCACTGTGCACTGAAGGTTAACTCTTGCTTAGATGAACTAGACTCGATGGAAATACAGCGCTGGGGTCTTTTGCGTTTGGATCCACGACAAATCCAAAAAGTGAACGTGGAGAGTTGTGTGTAGTCATCACACTTCTTTGAGAAGCAACTTAGCGGTTTCCTTATGATTTGACGGCATGCGTTACTGCCTTACTAATAGATAATTTTTGATATCAGGGTGCAGGTTTTCTTAATAGAGATGATTTTGAACCTGAAACAGCCTTCGAGAAGAGAGCTTCCCAAGCTGGGTGCCATGGCCCAGTGGTATTTGGCAAATGGGTTAAAGGTAAGTTGTAGGGTTTGATCCCCAGTCTCAGAAGATTCAGAGCCCTGACCCCTCCCTCACCCATCCCTAGCCATGGCAGCACCTCCATTTACTTCACTGACCATACAAATGCTGTCACTTTCTGCACGTGTCACAATATGATAAAAGGTTATAAAGCACTGCCATCGTGTAACTTAAGCCGAGGAAATTATCGTGCCAATTTGATAGAAGACAGAAATGTCTTTATCGAATCGTCACATCTTGGGACATTCCCCATCTGCAATCAGTTTTCCTGTTTCTTCCTGGCACGCCAGGAAGAAAACCACCTCCGACCGCCCAGGGGCTGGGGCTGCAGTTAGAGACACACGCACCCCGCTTGATAGATACTCGTTCCGTCACTCCTCCACGCTTCTGCTGAGAAAGTTCTTCCCTTATTCCGGGACGTGTTCCCCCTCCCTCCCACCATGTGCTTCCAGTGGGGGGTGTCACCTGCCTACGACCCCACCTCCTGTCCATGCTGACTGGCCTGCGGTGGGCGCCTAGCCCAGAACGGGCAAACCTAACGCCTCCCTGGTGAATCTGAGGCTGGTCTCAGAGAGGCATGCATGCACAGGGAGGGCAGACAGGTAAGGCGGTGTCACATGGGGCTCCTCATCATGTGACATTATCCCGTGGGAGCTGGAAGTCGGGGACTCTGAAGGAAGCAAAGGGGAAGTTGAAGAGACAGTCAGACCTGGAGGCCCATCTGCCCCTTGCTCTCCTCACAGTGACGTGAGGGTGCCAAGGATGTTTACTTATTTTCTAGGCCTTTGCTACTAAAACAGTGGTCCCCAGAGAGGCAGCAGCGGCATCTCCTGGGAGCCTGTTGCAAATGCAGATTCTCGGCCCAAGGCCCTGGCCCAGGCCTCCCTCCTGCTGCTGACGAGCTTGCCCTTGGCATGGGGCATGGGTGCAGCTGCACAGGGAACACCCCTCACACGACCCTCCCCCGGGAGGGATGGTGACACATGCCCAGCACCGATCCTCAGGGAGAACAACACACAGTCCCCCAGGAGCGCTAGTGGGACCCGGCTCCATCCGCCCAACGGGGAGACCTGCTCATGGACTTCCCACTTCCCACTCCTCTTCCTCACCCCTCGCTGTCCCCGAGACCACCAACCCTCGTCTGACCTGCGGAACCCCCACTTACATGGCGCCAGAGCCTGCGTCGACCTCTGTGCCCGCTGCCACCCTGAAACAGGAGCACCCAAGATGGAGCAGCCTTCACAGGCAGGGAGAGGAGGGTTCTCACGTTAGAATTACGTAGGTGGCCGAACTGCCAACGAAGAGGAAGGCAACACTGTACATCCTTTTTAGACGTACAGAACGTGGTCGGCAGAATAACGCCCTGGAAGACCTCCACGCTCTGGTCGGAGCCCACGCATATGTACCTCACACAGCAAAAGGGACTTTACCAATATGACTTGAGCCTGGGGGTTTTCCAGGATTTTACAGGGCCCATTCTGATCATGTGGGCCCTGAAAAGCAGAGGACTTTCTTGGGTGGGAAGGCAGAGAGGCAATGAGGCAGAAGGAAGTCAGAGATTCAATGAGGGACTCGAGCTGCCCTTGGTGGCTTTGAAGATGGGGAAAGAGCATCAGTAGCAGGGACTGTGGTGGCTTCCAGGAGCTCCAGGTCCAGGAGACCTCCAGCCCAAGAGAGCAAGGGAACAGGGCCTTCATCCCACATCGAATCGGGTGAGGTGACCTTGGACCAATCACGTACTCTGAACTTCCGTGTTTTTCGCTTGGAAGTAGGGAATTCTTTCTCTCCCCTTGTAGGGGCTGAGAAAGAACCCCAGCCCAAAGCCACCGAAGAAACAGGTTCCTCCATCCTGTACCCTCATCGAACTGAATTCTGCCAGCGACTGGAATGAGCCCAGAAGGACTCGCCCCAGAACCCCCAGTAAGGAAGCAGCCCTTCTGGCACCTCGATTTCAGACTTCGAACCTCCACGACTATGAGACAATAAGTGGATGTGGTTTTAATCTGCTGAGTTTTTGGTAATCTGTTACTGCAGCAAACACAGAGTGACAGAAAACAAACATAGAGTGACAAAAACTTCTCTCCCGTGCATCCTTTCTCAGAAAACTGCCCCAGGATGTGCTCTAGCAAAAAGAGGGAGTAAATAAAGAAAGGGAGTCGAGGCAAGGGCGAGGACAGAGTCTTCCACTGAGGAGAGTGTAGAGGGACAGGCCCTGGTGACAGCTGGAGGACACACTGGGAGAGTATGGTGCATCTGGAACAGAGGGTCCGAGGGAGCACTGCAGGAGAGCAACGAGCAAGGGAGACCGACCCCGCTGCAGTGCAGGGCACTGACGACCGGCCATATTATCTGGCTGCCACATGCACAGGATACAGACACACCCAAAGCTCAGGGCACATCCAAAGCCGGAGAGGGCCAGCTGAAAAGGAGCTGCCCCACCCAGCGGGCCCCCAAATACCAAACTAGGAGGAAAACCCAGGAAAGCAGAGGCTGCCTCGCATCTGGCGGCCGTCATAAGTCTTAGCTAAAGGAGCGACAGACACTTGGCACAGTCCTTTGCAGTGGGCTTTGTACATAAACTGTTTCGTACACTTTCATCTTCCTTTCAGTCCAGATAATGAACCATCTGCGGTGAGAGAGGGAGGGAGGGGAAGCGCGAGGTTCTCGCAAGCTTGTTTACCGGGAGTTAGATGTTTAGATGTGTTATCTAGAGTCCCAGAGTTAAAGAGAAGAGGAGCTAACGAGCAAGGGGAGTGGGGGCCCGAACCCCTGTCTCTCGCAGCGGGAAGCCAGGAGCTGGTGTCTGGAGTTGATAAATCAAGAGAGAGCGGAGTTGATGCTTCGTTGAGACTTGGAGATAATGGCCGGAAACGCCTCGGCGCAGTTTTGACGGGAGAACTGAGCTGGGGTGAGGAGGGCCAGGCAAAGGGCCGTTAGGTTTCATGACGCGCCCCTTGGCACTATTTGGTTTCCTAATCCTATGCATGAAATCCTTTTTCATATGCAAGAGAGGAAGGAGGACCGGGGGAGAGCGGGGAGGGGAGGGAGAAAGGAGGGAGGGAGAACAGGATGTGGACTCTGCGCCCCTCCGCGAGCCTGTGTGGTGGGAGATGCTACGGGATCCGCTTAGGAAAACGCCATCTGTCCTAAGGCCTCCTCACGCGTCCACGTCGTCTTCTCCACCCTCCCCAGCCAACCTGATCGCACGGAGCGACTCGCGGCCCCATTGGTCCCTCCGGGCCAGGCTTGTCCTTCCACATCAGGGCGCTGTCCCTAACAGCCGGCACACTGCACAGCGTGCAAGTGCTCACGTCTAGGTATTATCGTGAAATTCCTAGTCAAAAGAGGATCTTCCCTAAGATCAATTGCGTGCTACTCAGGCACGGAGAATTTGTATCATCATAATTTATGGAAGCCACATCTGCAAAGCTGTATTAATACTCTAACCATAGTGGGGGGGAGGCAAAAATATTTAGTGAGTAAATGGATAAATAAATGAATCAATCAAATATAGACTATCAGCTGAGACATGGAAATAACCTCATTACTTGGAACTGAGTGTTTTAATGTTATTCATTAAAATAGATTCTGTCTGTATTTGTGATATATGTGTGCTTAAAATTCATAGAGAAAATGAGTGTTTTAATTACAAAACACTGAAATCATTAATAATTTAAAGGTCATCGTTCAGCATCCCTTTCTAAGTAACCATGTCTGCTAAGTCCTAACAGACAAATCGGACAAGTTCAAGGGCACAGCCAAAGGGCAGGCACAAGGGGAGGGAGGAAGAGGGGTGAGCCTAACCGACCAAACTCATGAGGCCCAGAGATGCTGCGGGAGAAGGAAAGGGACTGGGGTTGCATGGGGACCACGACCCCCGGGGGATCCCAGCCTCTGCTGAGAGACCACGGTCCCATCCACCCTCTCTGACTCTGTGGCCACCCTCAGTCTGGACAGCCTCCCCCACCACCCAGGGCAGCCTGCATTCTCTGCCCTGATTCCTCAGTGGGCTTTGCCTTGTCCACCAGGAATGCATCTCTCCTCGACTCCCGTCTACTAAATCGAGCCCACCCTTTAGGACCCACTCAAACGCCACATCCTATGAGAAATGAAAGGGTCCCCATCACCCAGCCCGGCATTCGTGTCACCTCCTCTGTGCGCCCCGGTCCTGCGTACCGGCTCTGCTACTTATGACAGTCTCCCGTCTCTGAAGAATCGCAAAGGCCCAACATTAGGGACGCACTCACTACATGCATTTTCCTCTGGCCTCGGCCCCTTCGCCCACGAGGCACCACGCCCATGATGTCCCTGTCTCACAGAACGGGGACCAGAGGGTGGGTGACTCGCTCAAGACCACACAACTAAGCTGTGAAATACAGGCAAACAACAGCGCACCCACGAAGACCAGTCGCAAGGTCACCTAGAGGAGAGCGGCCTCGTCAGGGAGGTCGCGGTGGTGTCCCCACACCAGGGCTCGTGGTCACGGACTGGAGGTGCATTGCAGTTCCACCTGCCCAGTTACACAGACATGCAGATTATGCTCCTTTAGCAGAACACAGAATGAAATAAGGGACCACAGACACATCTTGTTACCTCGCAGAGATGTGTTCGTGCAGGAAGTTACTCGTAACAGTTGTCAAATATACAGAGGTTAGTTACGCTTTACTGGCGCCAAAACAATAAGTTTTCCAAATTGGCTTGACCTTTTTTTTTTTAAGAAAATTAGTAAATATTCAGCTATTATACAAATACTTTTGGGGGGAAAAAAAGGCACATTCCATCTGTCCCTTCCAAGTAAAAGTAGCATTTTAATATGAGTATGAAAGAGAATGGTGTTATGCAGACAGCTTCTGAATACAGATATGTACGGAAATGTTTTCATTATTATATGACTTTGCTGGTCAGAACGAGATAAGATGTTATCTATTAAACTTTCGTATCTGCACACTTAAAATTTTCTAATCAGTTTAAAGAGTTCAAAATGAATATTTTTCAATGGATTTTGGTTCCATATGTTTTAAATTGCATAACTAGTGGATGGGATTTTTTTCAAATGAATTTTATGAAAGACATGAACTCAATATCTGGAATGTATTATGAAAGGGGATTTTTATGAATCTTTGCCAAACTTATTTATTAACAACTTAAACATGACTTTTCCTTCTTCATGTGATTAAATGATCAAAAGGTATTCTTCGACTACAAAAACAGATCAACAAAGCCGGCTATATTATATATTGAAAATAAATATGCCAAAATCAAAATTTTTAAAAGTCATTGACAAACTGGCAGAAATTAAGGCTTAAAAACAAACTTTAATGTTAACATTTGCCACTGGGAAAAAAAAACAAAAACTAGTATGTACATATAAGCTGTTTTCCTTTTTCCTAGAAGTATACTAATGGAATTTTTAAAGTATGAATCAATAACTTTTGAATTTCTACTGTAATATTTTGTTTTTCATTTTTAAAAATTTTACTGATATGATTAGAGTTCAATAAAAGAAAATTTTCACTGTTAAAAAAATAAGTTTCACATATATCTGAAAAGATACTTGCACACCGATGTTCATAGCAGCATTATTCACGGTGGCCAGGACATGGAAGCAACTGAAGTGTCCTATGATAGATGATTGGCTAAAAAAGCTGTGGTACATATATACAATGGAATATTACTCAGCCATCAGAAGAGATGAAATACGGCCATTTGCGACAACATGGATGGACCTTGAGATAATCATGCTAAGCAAAATAAGCCAGACAGAAAAAGTTGAAAATCACATGATATCACTTATATGTGGGATAGAAACCTAAAAGCAACAATGAACAGGACAAACAAACAGAGATTCATGGACATGGACAATAGACCAGTAGTTATGAGGGTCGGGGGAGGGGGGAGGTAGATGGGATTAAAAAAATGAGTTTCATGGTTTAGTGCAGCCATTTAGATCTACATATATTTGTAAAGTCTCACTCTCAGCTAAGACAGTATTAAAACCTCTATCAAAATAAGCTGAACTTAGAACCAAGCCTTCAGATAACTATATCACAATAGATAAAACAAGATTTTTAATAAAGCATATTTGATCATATTGCTATTATTTAAATGTCTTCATGTATTTTAATGACGGCAGAAAGAAATGACACAGAAGAGTTCAGTACTGTTATAAATAAACAGAAATAAGTTATTTTTAAACTGTTACGTATTTTATCTATAGCTCGTTTTAAATTTCTATTTTCATATATTTTACATATGTATCGTCAATGCCCTCCAGCCCAGAATCACCAGAAATACATACCTGTTGTTGGACAAGTTGCATTCACACTCACTGTGCTGAGGGAGACACACACCATGGGGAGGTAGAGAGGGTGTGTCAGTAAGAGGGCGTCAGAAATAACCTGTTATAGAATTTGAGCTTCGATTTGGTGATTTGGACTAGGATCTGAAGGAGGGGTTCACTCCAGATTGGATGCTGTCAGGAGGAGGGGACAAGTCCAAACATCTTATCAAGGGGGGCAAGTCTGTGGTGGGCATCTCCACACGTCTTATCTGTGGGGTGGGCTGATCAGAGTGAAGATGAAGTCGTAATTGGTAAACTGTCGATCACTCGTTTTGGCCGGGGGGCGGGGTGCTTTGTCTCTGGGGGTGGTGCAGTGATCTCGTTTTTGTCTGGGCTTAAACGAAATTATAGCGAGGCCTTGCCTGGCATCACGTTGTCACGCTCTCGGAGTAACTTTGTCTGAGGCTGGTGTTCTGTAAGGTCACATCCAGCACGCCTGGCTGTGGGGACCTGGCCACTTGATGTCACAGCTGCTCTTTTCGCTTTCCTGGTATATTATGTAACTATACTGTATGTTAGTAGTTCACATTTGTAGTTATAAAAAATAAATATACATATATTGGAAGTATATTTGTAGTTATAAAAAATAAATATACATATATTGGAAGCTCAAAATATTTTTTACTTATGGGGTACTTGATCAAAAATATTTGGAGACTAGCTTCCCTAAATCTTGTTGAGAAATAACTATACCTTGATGATACATGAATAAGCTATATTGGACACTTACTATGTCGCAGGCACTCGGCTTCATACTTTACATGATTTTATAAAAACAGCTTTACTGAGATATAATTTACATACCATAAAGTTGATCATTCATAATGTACAAGTCCATGGTTTTTAGTATATTTACAGAGTTGCGCAGCCGTCACCATAATCTAAATGTACAACGGTTTCATCACCCCAAAAAGAACCTGTGCCCCGTTAGCTGTCACTTCCATCTCCTCTCTCCTCAGCTCAGGGCAACCACTTAAAACTTGCCAGTTCTAGACATTTCATATAAATGGTTATGATAGTTAATTTTGTGTGTCAACTTAAATAGGCCATGGTACCTAAGTATTTGGTCAAACATTATTCTCGATGTTTCTATGAAGAATTTTTAAATAAGATTACCATTTAAATTTAGGTTTTAATCCTTCATCGTTAAATTTTATATCAAAGTTGTGATCATTTCTGAGTTATAGAAAATCTAAACACCAGTGACTATAACCAGCAAGATTCTCCCTTCCCCCCGCTTTCTTCCCTTCCCCCCCCCTTTCTTCCCTTTCTTTCTCTCTCTCTCTCAGTCCCTCTCTCTCGCCTACTCTCCCCTCCTTCCCTTCCTCTCTGTCCCATCTCTTTCTCTCTCCCAGAAGCCCAAGGTAAGGCAGTCCTGGGCCAGTGCTTCGCCCCAGGAGACTGTCAAGGAACACAGCATCTTCTGTTTTTCCTCCACCAACCCCCTAACAGGAAGCTTTCGACAAGGCTGCTGGACCTCCTGACACTTTGTCTGTATCCCAGGCAGGAAGAAGGTGTTCTCTTATCTGGTAAGAAACGCCCTCCCATTGGAATCCCGCCTACATTTCTTTGAGCATGTGACCATCGCATGGCAAAGGATGCTGGGAGATCAAGTATTTTTAGGTGAGTTTATTGCCAACCCTAACAAAATCTGAGTGTTTTTTAAGTAAAGAACAAAGGAGAACAGCTCTGCCATTATTATGATGGCCACAGGTCAATTCTCAGGTATTTAACAGATTTTGTTGCTTTTATGAACAAGATCATTTTTCCTATTGTAATTTTTAATTAGTTATCGCCAACATAAGAAAAATTACCGATCTTTATATGGCTGCTTTACATTCAGCACTCCTGCTAAATAAATCGATTGATTCTAGTCCTTCATCAGGTGATCCCTTCGGTTTTTCAGATTGAACAATTATTGCATCGGAGCATAACAACAATTTTGTTTCTTCCTTTCCAATTTTTATTTCTTTTCTTGAATTTTGGCCAAGACATGTAACATAAGATCAGTGAATTGAGTTTAATCTCATACTATTCATAATGGTGGGTCCTATGGTTTTCTGGTAAATACTTTTTTTACCAGTGCAGGGAGTTTCTTCCTAGTCAGTGTTCTAGGTGTTTACATGGCGAATGAACGTTTATAGGGAGGTAGGTGGCATCTATTGTGGAAATCATGGATTTTTTTTTTTCATTTAAGGCAATTAGCCACACTGACAATATTCTTTGCTGAACAAACAGCACAATCTCAAGATGTGTTATTCTATTAATAAACCGTGGGAGTCGATTTGCTAATATCTTTATGGTTTTTGTACGTACATTCATACTCATAATAAGCTTTTGGTCTTTTTCTTATTCTTTCCTCGTGTGCTCTGATAGATAGCTTTTTACTAACTTCATAAAATGGACTGGTTAGCTTTCTCTCTCTGTCCTCACTCTGGAACAGTTTCTCCAGATCTGCTTTATTTGTTCCTTGAATATTCTGTAAATCTCATCTATCAAACTATTAAACTGTATGGATTTGGTGCTTCTTGCACATTGATCTTTGTCTACTACTTTTATTTATTCTATGACTGTTTCCCTTTTTAAGTTTTATACTTGTTCTTGGGTCAATCTTGATTATATTATCTTAGGAGGTTTTCAGTCTCGGCTACTTTCTTAATGTATTAGTAGAGATATTCAATTTTTTTATAATTTTTAAAGGTCAAATGTGTCCAGAATGATATAGACCCTTTTTTGTTTCCTCATGATATTTATTTATGCTTACTTTTCTTCTTTTCTTGATTACACCTGCCAAAAGCTTGTCCATTTTATTAATCGTTTCAAAGAACTCGCTTTTAGTTTTGTTGATTAACTCTGCTGGATTTTCTGGCTTCCTTATTCACTCATTTCTGCTCTTACTTCCTACCTTATACTTTCTTTGAATGTTTTGTTCTTTTTTTATAGTTTCTTAAGTTGAAAACTTATCTAATTTCTTTTCAATCTTTCTTGTTTTCTAACGAATGCACTTCTGGCTCTAACTTCCCCTGTGAGGCTCCGCTTGCTCTTCATCTTACAACTTTATCTGTCCAACTTTTACAGCCATTTGGTTTTAAGTACCGTAAGCTCCATTTTTATTTTCTCGTTAAGACGTAAATTATTCAGAAGGCATTTTTAATCTCCCGACGTGCATGGGAGATTGTCTGCCTATCTTTTTGTTGGTGGTGACTATTTTTACGGCATCGCCCCAGAAGAATAAGGATGCGATGACGTCAGCTGTGGGAAATTGCAAATTTTTCTTTGTTGCCTCGGACATGGTTCATTTTTATACATTTTTTTTGTGTATTTAAAAAGAGTGACTATAGTCAGTTGGATTAAGTCGATTAACTTCTTCAAATCCTTGATATCCTTATTAATTATTCTTTGAGTTGGTCTATCCATTTTTGAGAATTGCATGTGTTTCCTCTGGCTGTCATAACAAATTACCACAAACTTAGTGGCCTAAAACAACAGAAATTTAGTCTCTCAGAGTTCTAGAGGCCAGATGTCCAAAATCGAGGTGGCAGCAGATCCTCACTCCCTCCTGAGACCCCGGGAGAGATTCCAGTCCATGCCTCTCCTGGCTTCTGCTGGCTGCCCCCATCCCCTGGAGAGATTCCAGTCCATGTCTCTCCTGGCTTCTGCTGGCTGCCCCCAGCTCCTGGCCTGAGGCCATGTCACCCTCATCTCCCCCTCCGACTTCACATCACCTTCTCCTCTGTGTCTAATCTCCCTTGTAAGTGACCTTATAAGGACACTTGTAATGGCACGTAGGGCCCACCTGGGTAACCCAGGGTGGCCTCATCTCCAGATTCCTAACTTAATTACACCTGCAAAGACTCCTTCAGATGGAACGAGGTCATACTTAGAGGTCCCCAGGACGAGAACATGAACATATCCTTAGCGCCACCACTCAGTCCACTACGTGAGGAATGCGTCAAAATCTCTTCATTTCTGGGTTTGTCATTTCTCCTATAAGTCAAAGAAATTTTGCTGCAAATATTTCCAAGATGTGGTATACATTTTCAAAACTATTATAGATCCTTAGTGCATTTTCTCTCTTATTAATATAAATGTCTGTCTCTGTCCTTAACACTTTTCACCTTGAGTTCTAATTTGTCTATATCACTATCACTACATGATCTTTTCAAATGAATTTTAAAACTTTCAGAGTCATTTTGTTCCAACCTGATTTTATTTCATTTTTATATCATCACGACTGACGCGTGTGGACTCGTCTCTGTCCTGGCAACGTATTTTTTGTCTTTGCCCTGCGTTCTCTAGTTTCCTCTCAACTCTATTTCCCCAAATGTGACTCGTATTTACTCCTCTGCAGAGCTGAAACCACAGCCTCAGGTGTTTTCAAGTTCAATTACAAAGTACAGGGTGTTCCGAGGTCATAAGAAGTATGCCATAACTCTCCCCCAAATGCCCACATCACGTTCCTTTAGAGCCTGAGCTCTGAGAGCTGTGCGTTTCATTCCGCCAGCACCGCCATCACTTCCGGCCCCAGCGAAGAAACTTCTTACTCGATAAGGTATTTCGAGTGAACTATTTTAAAATTCATCTGGTCACACTGTTCTTTTGTTGAAAAATAATAAGTTTCAAAATAACCTGTGGACACGGCCAAAGAACTCACACTGAAAGTCAGCTGAGAAAGGTGCTCGGTTTTAAGGGCAGCAAAGAAAGCTGAATAAACCCTGCCATTTAAAATTGTTTTGTCATCCGCTGACTTCTTTTTTAACCAAGCTGTGGCGGAGTCGATTCTGAAAAGGACAGTTACATAAGGGGACCAGTGTGCTCTGAGAGAGCAGGACCCTGGAGGCAGAGTGAGTGCGTTTTCTCGCCACCCAGAGCATTATTCTTGGCTCAATTCAGCTGCAGCTGCTGAGCTAGTAAAACCCGAGAAAAGAAGGAACACAGTGAGCAAAAAAGACAGAAATGAAAGAAGAGAGCTTGGCCAAGAGGATCTCCAGATAAGGCAGAGTCGTTAGAGAGAGAGGGAATTTATGACTCAGAGAATACACTTAGCTGGGCTTTCTACCATTTCTACGATCTGCGTTAAAATCACTTGGGTTCAAATAAAAGAATGCTCTGTCCCAGTCATTATTCATGTGTTTTCCTTTTTCTTTTTCTTTTTCTTTTTTTTTTGAAGGCACAAATTCCAGCATAGGCAATTTCAGGGGGAAGTGGACTATTTATTTACTGGAGTCTTGCTTCTGACCGGTGTACCCAGGCAGGCAGGTAAAGATCCAGCAGACACAGAGAGCAGGGACCGCCTTCACTCTGCTACGGCTCCGAAGGGGGCTCGGCCTGACCCCGCATGAGCACTGGTTATAAAATTTGGGCAGAGGCAGCTCCCTCCGCCGGGCAGGGAAGTTATAAACCAGAGAGACATCCTTGCCCCACTTCCCCAGAACACACCCTCAGGCCTGGGGTTTAGATCGCAGTGTGGACCAGTTTCCACATCTGTAAACAGGTAACTGGGCATCCACGAACTCAGGACAGCTGGGACGACAAACCTGTGAGCTGATTAGACAGAGCGGCCACAGGAAGTGCTGCGTGGGAAGGCAGGGTCCCTCGCCCAGAGCCTGGGCTCACCTGCACCTCTGCTGGGATGGGGAGGAGGGTAAGGATGACCACAGCTACAGGGCAGAGGACAGGACCCTGGGGTTGGGGGTAGAAGGAGAGTGAGGTTCTGGTCCCCGCCTGTCACCTCGCCACCCTGAATAGCCTGGGCAGGACCTTTCTCGGGACCAGTATCCCATCTGCGAGACCAAGGCCACCTGTGTCATCCACGCACCAGAAAGCAGAGCAGGTATGTCTTGCAACGGACTGTCCATGGGACCCCTGCAACCCTGAGCAGGAGACAGAAGAAGAGCTGGGTGAGGGCTTCCGGCGGCCTCTGTCTTTAACAGGGCAAGGAGCTAAAGCCACATGGCACTCTGTATAGCTCCTTCCGACACATTCTCCAAACTTCTATGGGAGACAAGGTGTCTCCGGTGTCTTCAATGCTTTCTACATGTTCAACCCTCCCCCTCCCTAACTGCCGCCCAGGAAGTCAGGACCCCTGCCTGTCTCCTCCGTGTCTCCTCCGTGGTGCCCCTGTGGCTCTGCCTGGCCCGCGAAGCCACGCCCTCGTCCTTGCCTCCCGGCCTTACCATCCGCCTCCTTCCGTGGGGACTGATCGTCCTGGGCCCCTGTGATGGACATTTGTCATTTGTCATTTGGACCAGCCAAGCATCGCTCCCTTTCTAACAGGACCCGGGTCTCCTTCTGAGGAACCGCCTCTCCCCCTGGCCGCCGCCCGCATGCAGTCGTGGTGAGACCGAGGCGGGCGCAGGTGGGCCCAGGTGCGCCCCTCCCCGCACGAGAGCCCGGCGCTCCGGGGGGCTGAGAGCGGGCGCCTCGTTCTCCTCACCGCTTGGGTGTCCGGAAGCCCCGTCCTGCCTCCAGTCTGGACGCAGAGGCGGCCGCGGCCCAGGAAGGAAGGAGCCTGGGTTCCTGAATCCCGCGTGGCCCTCGCCCTCCAGCCCGGAACGCTGGACTTTTAGGAAACAAGGTCCATTAGGTCCAGTCACTGAAATGCAGGGTTTTAGTTGCTGCATGAGCTTAAGCTGCCCTAAGAATCTAAGGAGAGCAACAAGCACAGCAGAAAGACCGCACAGGGAAGGGCAGGTGGCTCCAAGCGAGAGGACACATGCGAACCCCGGCAAACACGAAGGCGACCGATGTGTGGTGCCTCCAGAACCCTCCCTGCTCCCTGGGGCAGACCCCTAGTCTCCATGTTCCAGGGCTCCCTCCCTCCCTGCTCACAGGACCTGATGCCCTAGGCACCGCGCAGGGCGCGTTATTTGAAAGATGTTTGTCCAGCCCTCCTGCAGCGAGCCAGGCAGAGCACAGGGGCCCCAGCCCTGCCCTCGGGAGCCGCTGTCACTGGGGAAGACAACTACTGCACAAGAGGCAGGCGTTTCATCAGAGCCTCTCACAGGGTAGGCAAAGGCTGGGACAGGGTCTACAGCCAAGGAGGAGACCCAAGACTCCCCCACGCCTGGCTAGTCCCCGCCCCATTGAGTTCGAGGTGCCCAGGCTGGCTGGCTGGCAGCCCTCCGCCCTGCTTCGCTTGGTGGATTCAAACAATATGCCCCTGTGGTATGACATGGCCATTTCTTTGGCTAGTGTCTGTGAATGTGGCCTCTATGTCCAGTCCAAACTGGGCACCCCAGGTCCCCGGGCTGGAAACACTGCTGAGAATGTCCTTTCCCACATCCTCGGCTGCCGGAGGGGCTGGGTGTCCCCAGACCACCTGGCTACTGTTTTACATGCTGTCCGTGGCTGCCTTCATGGACCAGAAGCAGAGTTAGTGGCTGAAACAAGCATTTCCTAGCTGGCCCTGTCCACACTGCCCTAGACTATTTCAGGGACACCGTCTGTCCATCTCACACCTCTGTCTTCTCAAAGCCATGGGTGCTCACCTCCCTCTTCATGAACGGTGATAAAATTACATCAACAGTGACAAGATGACATTCACTGACTAAAATTACATCAACAGTGACAAGATGACATTCACTGACTGTATTAGTCTGCTACGGCTGCCATCGCTAATTACCACAGACTGCGGGGCTTCAAACAACTTAAATTCTCTCACAGTGCCGGAAGCTAGAAGTCTGAAGTCGAGGTGTCAGCTGGGCCGCACTCCCCCCCACGGCTCTAGGGAGGACCCTGCCTGCCCCTCCCAGCCTCTGGGGGCGTCCCGCATTCCTTGGCTTCCGGCTGCATCGCTCTGCCCTCGGCCTCGGTCAGCTCACTGCCTTCCCCTCCACGTGTCTGTTTCTCCTCTACTGTCTCTTACGAGGGTACCTGTCAATGGATGTAGGGCCCATCCGGACGATGCAGGACGACCTCATCTGGAGATCTTCAACACAACTACGTCCACAGTGACCCTTATCCCCAATAAGGTCACATTCTCAGATTGCCAGGGCCGAACATGGGGCCGCAGCTCAGCCCACTACACGACTGGTTCCTCTGTGCCAGGCGCTGTTCTCATTCTGCAATCTCACCTTACGAGGTACGGACCACTGCTGCCCCCAAAGTTAACTAGGGAAAAATGAAGGTGCCGCCACAGGTTAGTCAGCAGAGATGGTGCCCAGGTGTAGTGCAAAGCTCTGCCAGCACGTGTGGCACTTTCCCGAAAATTATTAAAAGGCGCCCCGGTTTCAAGACTTCCATCTATCAAAATATTATCATTACCAATCAATCTCTGTTAGAACAAGACAGTTTACTGCCATCTTCTGGAAAAATGTAGTAAAAAAAATATACGAATCTGCAACATCTGTGATGGCGCCCCTGGGAACGGGCGCCATTGTGCAGTGCACAACCCGTGCAACTGTACAGCTGGGTTCTGAGCCCGAAGATGTGAGGGGGCCTCTGGGTGGATCTCATGGTGCTGGCATCGGCCCCTGGCACTTCCTGCTGGCAGAGAAAAGATATGGGGTGTGACGTGGAAACACAGGCGTTTCTTCCACCACCAGGAGGGGCAGACACTCCGCAGTCTGAAAGGCCCCTCTCTGGGAGAATGTGCCAGGCAGTGTGCCTGCCCCTGCCCCTGCCCCCGCTGGAGCAGCGCCCACTCATCCGAGTCTCAGCGTCAAGTGCAGCTGAGTCATAAAGAAAGCAGAAGCTCCAAGGTTATCCGTCCTGCTGACAGGCATAGGCTGTGAACAGCCTGAGAGCAGGATCCATGTCCACATTATACCTTTGTCACCACTGAGCCCTGAGTACAACTACCAGCGCCACCCATAGACCCGGACAAGTGGGACTCTGCCCCAAGCCTCAAGCCTCTAGGGCTTGCACTTTGGAGCGCCTACCTCCCTGTATTCTGTTCCTCTCTCAGGCCTGAGCCTGGCCAAGACTGGCAGTGCCATCTGGGCACCAGAGCCCAGACCCACCTGTGCCCAGTGAAGATTTCTCCCCTCATTCCCCATTTGTCTATCTACCTCCATCATCAATTCCAGGGTCTCTCTCAGAGGTGATGTCTGTGCTTCCTCAATGATGACCACGAACACAAGTCTTACCCGGAGAAGGCAGTAACGTGTGGATGATCATTTGTTTCTGGTCATGTTAAACGTACTGATTCTATAGCATGCAGGCAGAACGGCATCTGCCTTCGCAAGGGACTGATAAGATGCCTGAGATGCTCAGGCCCATGGGGTCATCCTGGGCCCTGGCTGGGCAGCCACACTAGTGGATCACAGCCGCCAGGTGGTTCTCTGTCGGTTTCTAGGGTTTTCACGACACCAGGCAGCTGGAATGGTGCTGACATGCTGATTCGGGGAGATTCTCACTCACTTCAGACACAGGACAGGATCTGTGCATCAGCTCTCATCCATCCATCCATGTGCCAACCACAGTGCTTCATGCAGGGACAGCCAGCATGGTGGCAGATGCCCTGAACCCTGGTGTGCACTAGGGTCACCCCAACTCCCCTGTGGGCGTCACGCCATGTGTCAGGCAGTCCTAGGAGGTGGCTGTTCCCATCTCCTCCTAGGACTTTCCAGACCATCGTCCCATAACCCCACGGAGCTTTTTAGATGACCTCTCCCACCTCCAACCAACATGGTGACATGGCACTCGTCCAGGCCGGTATTCTTTTTTTTAAGTTTTATTCTCGTTAAATAATTCTTTGACCCATTTTAGATTTATAGCAAACTTGAACAGAAAGTATAGATAATTCCCCTAAACACCCTACCCCTAGACACTCACAGCCTCCCCCACTATCAACATCTCGTTTTTAGTTTTTTAATGTTGTTACTTATATTTCCTTCACAAAGGAAAAATAAATTCTACATCCAGACACACTTCACAAATAGGTGCAGAAAATTATGAGAACAACTAAGCACTTAAAATAATCACATGTACACACATGAGTGCGTAGTGGCATTCTGGGGCTACAGAATGCTATTTTTACAAACTATTCAGTTCTTGGGCAATTCAGGATCTGTCGAGGCTCCCAGCTATCTGAGAATACCTAATGGATTGTCTCTGGGATAACGCAAGGAGGCTGTCTGCGAAGCTTCAGATGGACGTTTTTACAGAAGTAGCAGTAAATACAGTGGGAATCCTTTACAGTTGTGTTTTCCTGGTCAGTCTTAAGCCCTGCAGGACGAGGATGGGTACTCCCTGCAGCAGCAAACCCCCTGGGTTGTGGTGTGCACAGGTGTGCTCAGCACTGAGAGTTCACATCCCAAGAATGCGGTGATGAGCGTCTAAAGGGTTCAAGACAGAGCTGGGAGATGCGCCGTTCTGCCTGCATGCCGTTCTGCCTGCATGCTTAACATGGCCAGAAACAAGTGATCATCCACATGTTACTGCCTTCTCTGGGTTAAGACTTGTGTTCGTGGTCATCATTGAGGAAGCACAGAAATCACCTTTGAGAGAGACCCTGGAAGAGAGATCTTCCAGGATCTTGGAACTTGGAGAGAGATCCTGGATGGATGGATGGATGGATGGATGGATGGCTGTTGGCTGGATGGATGGCTGGATGGCTGGCTGGATGGATGGCTGGCTGGATGGATGCATAGATGGATGCATGGATAGTGCAGCATCGTGAGTAATGGTGTTGCCAGCCTTCAGTAAACGGACTGGGGAACTGCAGAGGCAAGGTGAGTATATTGTTTCAGTACAAACAGGTTCCAAAAAGCTATGGTGTTATGAGTGACAACAAGATGGGAGATGTGGAATTATCCAGAATGGTGCCTTTGGCAATAAAAACAACAAACAGTTTCTAGACCTGATCAAGAAGAGATGGTGCCTGGAGAGAAGGAAGACCCTTCACTTGCATTGGTCAGAGAATAAATAAATCCGTAAGTATCTCTTCGGCACCCATCATCGTAAATCTTCATTGCTAAGTTAATGTGTCTCAATGGTCCCGTACATTATATAACACAGAGACCTCACAAAAGAATATTCGCCAATGATCTCAGGGCACAACCAAGGGCAGGCCCTGGTAGGTACCACAGTAAACACCGCTGAGGGGGGAGAAGGGAAAGGAACTGATGGGCTCAGACATGAGAGCTGGGAGAAGCCGAGAGTGGACATCAGAAGGAAAAGGGAAAATGAGATAACAGGAATGAGAGAGTAAAAAAACAGATCGATAAAGAACCGACAGGATGCTTTGCATTTAAGAGTAATTATGTCATCTCTGTGTCTTATATTTTGGATAAGAGAGAAAAAAAATCAGTTCTCTACCTTTTGGAAAATAAATACATTGAGATTTAGAAAGTATACACATGGCTGGGACATTTTCTTTTCCAGTAATATACCACTAACTTTGCCAACATAATCCTTAGAGACATTAATAGCGGTTTAAACAAGTGTATCGCCCAGGCAGATCCTTAAATTTCTTTAATTTTACATTAGAATATAAAATCACTCATTCTAATGGGTTAGTAAATGCATAGTTTTTCAGAAGCCCCATTGACAAAAATACAACACAGGCGGAGGGAAATATACTGTTATTTCTGCTCTGGATGCTTTTCCATTTCCTAATAACAATAATGAACTTGAAGCGTCGTATTTGCATACAGATAGGTCTAGATTCCCATTTTGCTGAGGCTGTACAGTTAAGCATGTCACTGATGTGCACTTCCCAGCCTCAAAACACAATTTAAAGACCACTTTATGGTGAGTCAAATTACAGTAATGTGCTTAAACATTAGGACTGTGGCTCTTCCAAAAATTGTTGGCAACATGGCAAAGTTCTATGGTACATAAAAGTCAATCACAAAGTTCTGAGCTGTTACGGCTCATTGACTGCGGTTGTTCTTGAAGTTTTCTAACGTCCCCATCCACTGTGTACTGCCACCCCTTCCATTTCCCAAGCCTTGACTCTGTTCTTTCCGTCCAGCCCCGCTCCTTGCCCTCACATTTATAAATGGCTGCAGGGCCATGCGCAGCACTGAACACTGGTGCGGGTACAGGAACACACAGGCCCTGCCCTCCAGCAGCTCTGAGTCTCCTTAGGCCAACTGGAAGGCAAGCAAGTGCAATACGATGTGAATATTGGTGCATTCCAATCTCTATGAAAATCCATAGAAAGGAGCATCTGCCACTGGCCATTTGAGCCAAGCCTTTGTGAATGTGAGTTTGACAAGCAAACAGCAGGATGGGGTGTGAGAAATGGTGCCTCCAACAGGTGTAAAAATAGAGGTACATTTAAAAACAAACAAATAGTCAAATGCACAGCTTTCTCCAGAAGTAGGGGCACAGTGGCAGGTGGTGTGGCTGAACCGTAAGACAGGAAGACAGGAGAAGGGGCTGGACAGTGAAGGCCAGATGACGAGCCTCCTTCAACACTAAGCAAGGGTCCTTCCTACCGGCAAGTGAGGGCCTCAGAAGGGTGGTCCGCTTTGTTGCCTGGTTGGTTAGTGCTGCTGCTGTTGCTGTTGCTTCTCTGTGGAGGAGGAAGAGATTATAACGAGTGTGTCTGACAGAGCAGCAGTGAGCAGGAGGATTGTGATCCGGTGGGAGAGAGAGCAAACAGAGGCGAGGAGACTCGCTAAAAAGCGGTCGCCATACTTGGGCACGAACCCCGAGTTCAGAGCGAAGATGGGGAGGGCAGAGATCAGTGGATGGCTTTGAGTGATATTTAATAAGAGGATTCACCAGGATTCAGTGTCCTCGTGAATGTGAGGAAAAGAAGGTAGTGACGAATGGCCCCGAGGTTTCTACCTTGAGCAAACAGACGAGTGGCTTGTGCCATTCTTTAAAATTCAAGAATGTCAAAGAAAAAACTGACTGAGGGTCAGAATGGTTTTAACTTTGGCCATGACTTTTGGACATCCACGTGGAGGGGTCCAAAGTCAAACTCGGGCCAATGAGGCTGCAGGTGTGGAATTCACATGGGTCCCAGGGAAGGAGCGGGGAAGGCAGGACACTGGGACAGTGGTCTTGCCAAAAGAAGCCGGAGATGAGATCCCCAAAGTGAGAGCCTGGGGTAAAGACCTTAAGGAGTGGGCCCATGAAAGTCAAGTGCTGCCGGCCACGGGCCAAACCCAGGAGAAAACGTCAAGGGTCACAGGCCTTGACGGAACTGAGCTTTCCCCGGAGGGGCTAAAAACAAGGTCACAGGTGAAGGAAGGCGGTGCCGGAGCCAGTCACGAGTCGGGGGATGGACCTGCGGTTGGTTTTGTTGAATGGGGGGAGTGGGATGAGGTCACTGAAGGTATAGCAACAAGAGGGTCCCCAACCCAGGAGAAAGGACAAAGGAGCACGGCTGACTCCAGGATTTCACACAGAAACCGAAGAAAAGGCATGCCGACACAACAGGGTGTCGCCGAGGGCGGGCAGCTTGGCCGCCAGGAGGGCCCGAGCGCGGCAGGTGCTTGGTGAACTGGGGCTGGCCGCTGGCCGGGCAGCCCAGAGGCTGGATCTGTGCCACACGTCAGAGGGCGTGGGGCTGAGGTGTGGCTCGTGCTGACAAAGCGACGAGGTGCGAGACGAGACCCAGACTCATCAGTTGACAATGAGAAACACAACTGTCAAGACGCCTTTTAGTGTGGCCACTGCGTTCTCTACGAGTAAAGCGGGGAGAGATTTCCTGGTGAGTGCGGAGTCGCCCCTACGAGCCGCTTGGTCTCCTGCATCGCAGGTACAGGTCTGCGGCCTGGTCTGCCCGCAGCCTCCAGGTCACCGCCATCCTGCCCTCCCACCTGAGCATGACTGGCAAGGCGTGGTGAGCAGCCACCCTGCCATCTCCTTTCCCTTCGCTCCCCTGCCGACGAGGGGAACAAGCCTCTGTTCTCTTGCCACCGGCTCGCTCCCTAAACCCCACCCTATCACTTCGAGCCTCGACAAGCTTCCATGCTCTCTGACACCGACAGAGTGGAGCCCCAACGCTTTCGTGAGGCTACCTGGGGTCAGCTACACCCTGCCTTTCCAGACCCACCTCCTGCTGCACCACGACATACACGGGCATCATTACAGAAGGCACGCTGCATCTGCCTCCGGCTCACTCTGAGTCCTCATTTCTGCGTACCTGTGATGACAGTTCGCATCAGCTGAGCACCTTCTCCGCTCCAGACGCTGTGCTAAGGTCTGAATACCTATTCGTCCACCTAATCCTCGTCTAGTGCATCTAGTCTTCCACCCTAGGAAGTTGGTACCATCATCGGACCCATTTTACAGATGGAAAAACAGAGGCTTGAGGAATAAAGACATTTGCCCAATGCCAAATAGCTATCAAGCAATGGGGCAAGCAATGGTGAATCCAGCCCTGAGCCTGGCGTCTACACTCTCAGAGATTCCGTCTTTCCAGAACATTTACATGGTCTGCACTGCAGATGTCTGTCTCATTGACAAGCAAATAGTTTACATTTGTACCATGAAAAGACATGGATTGGCATCATGAAAGCAAGGCCTTAAAATAAGACTTTATTATTACAAAAACCAAACACTTTACAGTAAAATGAGACGGCTCGCCTAATTTTAAAGACGTCTCCTTGGAAGTGTGAGACCGCACTGCTTGTCAAACATTCTGTCGATTCCCACACGGCTCCTCCCCCACAGCCCCAAATTCATCTGCGAGGGTGAGGCCTGACTCTGTCGTGCACCTCAGCTGTCACGCAGCGTCCTGCAGGAGTGAAGTGTCTCGACTTCAGAGATGGCCTTCTTGAGTGGAAGAGTCGGCCCTACCGTAAAATTTCTGGGTGACCTTAGACAAGTTAATTAACTTCTCTGACCCACATTTCTGCATCTGTCAAATGGAGATGATCATGATGGACCAACCACCCTTCACTGGCGGGGCACACAGATCATGTGGGTATGGGATGGCCCAGAGTAAACACTCAAAACCCACCGTCACTATTCTACACTCTGTCCTAAAGACATTGTGAGAACATTTTATTTGTATTTAAAATGGGATGTCAGGCTGTCTTGGCTCAATGCTAGTCCAGAAATTCTTGGGGAATTTGTTAAAATACATAAAATACGATATGATACATACAATGAAAGCACACGCTCGCTTGGACAGATGGTCAGGCTTTCTGTTCCTCCTTCGTGGCTCTCTAGAAGGAAGGACGCCGTTGCGCATCTGTGCCATGTTCAGCCATGTCTACTCATTGCTAAAAAACAGGACAGCTCCGGACTCTAAATTCTGAATCTTTCAGACAGTCCTGCCATTTTCCAAACATTGCACCGACATCATGAAATACTTTAAAATCAATAAAAAGTGGATTTGGCAGCAGAGGCAATTACTCACAGGCGACCTGAAAACAATAAGGAAAAACATACCTTCCGTTCACCTTTCTGAATTACATGCATTACAGGTGAATGCTTATTTTTAGCTGACTTTCTCTCCCTGCCTCTCCTTTTGCTCCAGATGTTCGTTGCAGAGGGTCAGAGAGAGTTCAGTTGTATAGAGAAAGTACTAACTGCTGAATGGCTCTGTCAGGTTCCTGTATTTAAGGAGATGGAATTGCATATTACAAGAAAATGATTGTTCAGCTACCTTTTCATTAACAATTTGTCTAAAAGGAGACATACTTAACTGCTTCTATTGAAGTTGGGAAAGCAACAAATTGAATGTGCTCCATAAGGATTATGTCATACTTCAAACATATGGTGAGCTACAAACACCAAGATACTGCATTTGGAAATAGTGGTTGGTTCACTGTCGTTTGGTGGCTGTTTAATTGAATAGCCATAAATACTACTAAAAAATAAATAAATAAATAAATAAATAAAAGAACCAGTCGTTATCTGCATAATCTCAGGTCAGATATTGCAATCGTTTCCGTACATATGTATATATAGGGTCCTGACGCATTAAAGAAATATTTCTCTTGGGGACTTATACCGAAGGTTATTCAGAAAACATCAGCTACAAAATGTGTCCGAGGTCAATTCTTGTAATTCCCAGGTCCATTCCACGTGCGAGCACTAAGACGTCCAGAGGTGAGGTGGGAAACTTCTGAATGAGCCCAGAGTTCATGCAAAAGGGTCTTCGCCAAGTGCACCCCAAGACTGAGGTCCTATGGCAAACGGGTCAACCAGCTTGCTCTCTGTCAGCACGGCAGAAAGTCCAGTCACTCCCCATCGTCACCCCTAACAATCTACCTTTTTCACACACTAAATGATGACATTAACTTGCACTGTCAGAACTGATACGGCCGAAAAGTCCACAACGGGTAAAAGGCCCAAAACCCCAGCCACAGTTTCGGGAGGTACAGCACCATCCTGCTGTGTCTCTGAGACATGAGCCCCCCGGGCAGCCCACTGCTGCTCGGCCATGGAAACAGGACTCATTCGTGCACATTGCATGTACGGTTCATGCACTTAATGCTGGAGCAGCTACTCGGTTCTCCCACTAGAGGAGAAAGAGGTTTCTGATTACTGCGGGAGGAAAGACATACACTGAAAAACACCCGATTCCTCACAGGACGACAACAACAAAAACCGCAGAGGCCACCCTGGGCAGAGCCGGCCCCAAGCGTCAGCTAGCGGAGGGGCACAGCACTGCCAGGGGCAAAGAAGGAACAGGATGTTTTCTGACCAGAGTTTAGAGATAGTACTCCACAGACATGACCGTTGCTGGGGCTATGAAGACACGAGAACAGTTGTTCTCAACCCCTTTTGATAGGGAATATTTTAGAATTACCCCTTTAATAGCTTGGAATAGAATTCATATAAAATATAACCCAAAACTCCCATTAGGATGGCTGCTCTTAAAAAAAAAAAAAGTATTGGCAAGGATGTGGAGAAATTGGAACCCTTGCGCAGAGTTTGTAGAAATGCAAAATGGTGTGGCCACTATGGAAAACGGGATAGAGGTCCCTCAACAAAATAGAAGTAGAAATACCATATGATCCAGCAGTTCCACTTCTGGGTATATAGCCTAAGGAATTGAAAGCAGGGTCTCCAAGAGGTGTTAGTACACCCATGTTCATTGCAGCATTGTTCACAATGGCGAAGAGGTGGAAACTTCCGAAGGGCCCATCAACAAACGAATGGATAAACCCAATGTGGTCTTTACATACAATGGAATATTATTCCACCTTAAATGGGAAAGAGATCCCGTGACATGCACAACTCTGATGCCCTGGAAGACGTCATGCTAAGTGAAATAAGCTACACGCAAAAAGGCTAATTCTGCATGATTCCTCTTGTACGAGGTCTCTCAAGGAGTCAAATCCATAGAGACAAAAAGTAGAATGCTGGTTGCCAGGGACCAGGGGAGGGAAGGAATGGGGGGTTGTTTAACGGGTACAGAGTTTCAGGTTTGCAAGATGGAAATTTCCAGAGGTCTGCTTCACGACAACGTGAGTATGCTTAACACCACTGATCGTATACTTTAAAATGGTTAAGATGGCAAGAAGAAAAAACATATATATGTATCTCTTAATAAAAACATCATTTAAAAAATAATCAACACAATGCCCTATCATCACAGGGGAAAATCAATTTGTAATAAAACATACACATATTTCAACGCAGAAATGCTCAGGGAAAGCAATATTGGAGGATGTCATGCAGTAGTTGAATGCTTACTGCTGTCTCCAGAACCTTCAAGAACACAAAAGCCAGAGAGGCAGATGGACAGAGGTGGCCTACACTGGTACATCAACCACCATAAGTGACTTTCCAACTCTCAGTAAAGTTCCAAGCAAAATGATCTCCATGGTGGCTTGCCTTCCTAGAAAAATTAGGGTGCATCACACCTGTGCATATGAGAAACAGAGTTAAGAGTTTTTTCATTGATAAAGTCCCACAGGACATTTGAAAGGCTAGCAGGACATGGGACAATTCTTCAACGGGTAGTGCTGCCCCATGCACTGCTCCTAGACCATGCTCATAAAATGCTAGTTAACCCTCCCAGTCATTGTCACAACCAAAAATGTCCCCTCCAATTTCCATAATATAGCACTCCAGGGAAAACCACTCTAGAGGAAGCAGTGAGAACCGCCTAAGCAAACCATGAGAATCAGAGAGGAAATCAGAGGGTGGGCCTCTTATCTGAGGTTCTGCCTGCTGCCAATCAAGCAGCTCAGCAACCCCCCGCACCACAGGGAAGTGGCGGGGGAAGGGGTTGCGGATCCCCATGCACCTCAGAACGCTAGCAAAGGCTCCTCTTGGCAATGCTATCTCAGGATGAAATTTAGATGTTGTGTTTTAATTTCTTTGACACCCGATTTGTGCCGTTCCCACACACATGTCCCTATCACGAAGTTATCTTTTACTTAGGGCTCTTGAAAATCAAAGGCTCCTGCCTCAGTGGAGTAAAGTACCAACGGTGGAAACCGCTGTTGGGCCAGTGAAGGGAGCATCTTTGGTATTCCTGATGATCCCCAGATAATCCCGGGCCACAAGCCGCCCACTCTGCCAACAGTTGGCATTGACCCTGGATCGAATGCTAGCGTCCATGCCTTTTCACTGGTGAGTGGCATCTTTATTCCTGGTTTGCTGAACTGGGGAGCTGAACAGACCGCCACGGCCGCAAGGGCACCGCCAGCCTCTCCAGCTTCCTGCAGCCCACAGCACTTGCTAGTACTTAGAGGAAACGGAGACACGGGGCCTTGCGAGGGATTCGTCAAGGAGAACAGCACACCTAAAACGCCAACCAGACACTAGCTAACATCTTAGCCACACGCCCTACGTAAACAAAGAGGCCATGCGCTCCCTCCCAGAGCCAAAGCCAGTAAGAACGACATTTAGAGGCCCCGATGCCAGCCGGTTGTCCCTGCACTCATGCATCCAACATACATTTACTGAGCGCCAACTGTATGCTGCTACTAACACTAAACATTGGTTACTGAGATGAGACTCAGCCCCTAGGCACAAGCAGCTCCAAACCCGTGTGCCCACTGCTGTACCCGAGGGAAATGCCTAACACCTTCGAGGGGAGGAGTGGACAGTAGGCAGTGAAAATGCCTGGGATCCTGAAATGACCGGGGCAAATGGATTCCATGTGCCTCAGTGGCCAAGAACATTACAAACTGTGAGCAAGGTTTCAGTCTAGACACAGCCAAGACTAGGAACTATTATTTGATATGCAATTTTCTACTTAGAGCAGGGACACAGAATTCAATTTGGGGGTGATCTGTATTCTATTCCGTTTCCACAATAGCATTCAAATGTAGTCAGGGACAGGGGAATTTATCTTCCTGCAAATTCACTCCCTAGGGGCTCTCTGGCAGTCTAGCTAGGAGGGCAGCAGAACAGACAACGGCAAGAAATTGCAGCCACAAATGGCCCTGCATGAATCGCCGGCTTCTGCCTGCAGACCCCAAACCACTGCCAGGAAAGGGAAAACCAACCCGGAAAATGAAAATGCTTCTCTAGCTACCCAAGGAGCTGGCCTCCATCTAGTCCAGAGCAGAAAGCTTCTTTTCAAACGCATTTCCTCGAGCTAAAACAGTTTACTATTTCATCACATTTTATCATTTCTAAAATTTGGAGTGCGTTTTGCAGTTACATTACACATTTTAAACAGTAGGATTTTGTTTTACTCCTTACACATGCAAAAATACTTTTATAAATTGATAATGTGCTTTACAATCAGTGAGATCGTAGAATCTAGGAAATTCAGTAATTACCGTAATTTAAAACACATTCTATAGGACAGCTAGAAAGAGAGAGAGAGAGGAGAGGCTGAGCGGCACACACCCGTCTATGTCGTCAGATATCTCGTGCCCAAACCTCAGCAACCCAGCGGTTCAATATTTAGAGTGCCCAGGGAGGCAGCCTTCCCAAGAGACCAACCTTACACTAAGCCCCTGCAAGGCAGGGCACCTGGCCACCCTCTCTGCAGGCGGGAGCAGCCAGCCTCTCATTAGGCTCAGGGCACACTCAGAGACGAGCCAGGACAGAGGGGCGGAGTCAAAGCCCTGAGCTCTGCCTGTGTCCAAGGAAGGCATGGCCCTGGCCACGTGACTACTGCTTCAATGGGGCCAGGAAGGGTAGTGAGTCCGATGTGCAAGGGCCAGCGCTGGTCCCAGTGTCCGTCCAGCGCTGCGGACAGCTCAGCAGCCAAGCTTCATGAACGGTCTGGGAAAATGGCATATTTCTTGAAAGCCAGTGACTGACAATGCGACTCAGAGAGGAGGCACCCAGAAAACAAGTAAAATGACGACGTGGCCCTGGGGTAGAGCTAACTGGTGGGGGTCACGCACGTCGCGGTGGGGTTCCCCTCAACCTTTCATCCTCTTGGTCACTCATCCTCCGTGGTTATTAAATCTCAGCCCCTCATCTTGCACTAAGAAAGAATTGATAACAATGAACTACAGACATTGCAAAGTCTTGATCCTAAAACAAGGTAGAATTTTTTTTTCCCCTAACCAGTCTAGGATTTTCATAAGCAGCTAAACGTGGAACAAGGTTCAAAGAGCTTTCAGATGTGCTAGAACATCACCACCTGCAGCCGACAAACTTGAAAAGGCCAGCGGTGACTTGAGAGATGAGTCTTGGTGATTCCACTTAAGGCACCGTTAGTAGCCTGAGCAGTAACACTGAGCGGTCTCTGCGTGGGCCTGTCTGAACCAGGCATCTGTCAAAACACCTACAGACGCTAACTCCCAAAGTGGGAAATGAGAAGGGCAGCAGAGTAAAAAAAGAAAAAACAGACATTGTCAGGAAATATAAGGCTAATATCTGAGAGTCTGAAAAACGCATTGCTTCTGTTACTTTTTTAAAGTAAAAAACTGGGAAACAAATCTGACATTAAGCTTTACAAACTTTGTTTTTTAAATGCAGTTAATGGCAGAGCATACCAAAGCAATACGAAAACATAAAAGTCGCCGCATGAGAGCACATCTGTGCATACTCATAGGAAAAGGAAGAATTCCAGAAACATGAGAAGGCATGAGTTCAGGTGGGAGCCAAGTGGATTCTGTGCACTCTAAGGTCTTAGAGAACAGCAGATCCACAAGCTGGAAGGAGCCTGGGGATGAGATTCACCCACCAACTAGGAACCCCCAGTTGGGCTGTCCCACGGGTGAGAGACCAACGTCTGTGTGCTCAGTCCTGAAATTCTGAGGCACACTTATTCAGCCACGAGTGTGGCCCTAACCAACATACAGCTCTACCCCGCTGATGCACAATCTTAGTGACACTTCCTAAGCTCTCTGAGCCTCAGTGTCCACATCTGCAAAATGAAGATAATAATACCTCTCTACAGGTCTGTTCTCATTAAATTAGAAAGGTAATGGGACCACGAACCTGGCACATCATAAGTCTTCAATAAAGGTTTAAATTTATTTGTTTTTCTCTAAGGAATAGAAATTGAGAATGAACAGGAACTGTACTGAGGTCAATAAAATTTAGCAGCATCATTAATAACAAGAAGCAGCTCATTAGAAACAGATATAAGAAAGAAATAAAAATGTTGGAATATGGTTATGTGCCATATAACAGGAGGCGCTGTGTTTCCAGCTTAGAGTTCATAGCGTTGGGGTGATCTGGAACTGGCAGTGCAGGGTGTGAGACAGAAACAGGGTTCCTTAGGACCTACTGCTCCTCTGCCTTTGGCTCCCATGCTGATCGTCCCCATCAAACTCCGCACGTCCTCAGAGCGTGGACAGGCACTTTCTGGGAGAACAGAAGGTGAGCAGAAGCAATGAGCGCCACTTCCAGGCCTGGCTCCTGAAAACTACGTGTGTCCCCCCACCTTGTTTCTCTCTTTCCTGTTGCCTCGAGTGCCAAGATTACGGTGGCCTTGAAAGCCCCACATTGGAAACTGCAGAGCCACTGTCAGCCGAAGTCCCTGAATGACCACATGGAGCAGAGCCACCCACCAACCTGAAGGGCTCCTCTCAGAATTGAAACAAATCACGAATGTAAGTTTCTCTAGTCTGAGGTCTCTTTGTTACAGCAGCAAGTGTTACCCTAACTAATACAGACTTACCCAGTGCCTACAACGGGGTACGGCTATTATGAACTGAGCAACCCAAATGCAACATCCAAACCTGTGAAGCAGAGCTATCCAGAATTGCTCCCAGTTCTAGGAAAAACTAAATAAAATTTATACACTTTGTTATGAAGAAGGAAGTTCATAAAGAAATGAAAACACTGCAGTCTACAAGTACCTGGTCCAGCCATCTGTACGGTACATACTGTTTAGAAAACATCTCTGTATGAAGTAGACATCTGCTATTTCTTCCCTGTGTTCAAGGCACAAAAGTCCAGAAGTTTACAAACCACCCTGCACCTCTCAGCTCTGTGGTTGAAAGAGGCTGACTCCACACTCACCACCCTACCCCCATTTGAGGAGCCTGACCGACTAAAGTCAGATAAAGCCTTCTATCCGCTAGCCACGCAGATTGGTTTGGGCACAGTTTTGGGAGCCAGGCCGGACCACAAAGTCTAGCAAGTGTATTAAGACCGACTAGAATTAAAAGCGTGAATTCGGTCCATTTCAGTATATGACTGAGACAGCAGACGGTGCGAAAAAAAAATCCTGAGATAAAGTTACACGCGCCAGAACAAACGCCCCGTGCATCCCTGAAGTCCTTCCTGGAGGGACGTCAGGGTGGAGGACGATTCGGTCCTCTGGATTTCTCCTCCATTATCATCTTCCCTGGCGAGGTCCCCACTGACCCCACTCATCGGAGATGGGCAGGAGGTGGCTACGGGGTCCAGCAAGACGTCTGAATTCTCCAAGGGCTGCGTAATTTAAATCAAGCACTGGGGTCCAGGGTGGCCGAGGCCTTGTCCGCGCACCCCTTACGGAATGCCATCATAGCCAGGTTTAAGTCTGGCCGTGACCTGAGCTACTCAA
This sequence comes from Pteropus alecto, assembly GCF_000325575.1. Lineage (NCBI taxonomy): Eukaryota > Metazoa > Chordata > Mammalia > Chiroptera > Pteropodidae > Pteropus > Pteropus alecto. Next base: position 907,193 of record NW_006438869.1, read on the forward strand.
GCAATGAAACTGTCAGTAGTGATGGGGATGCGGGACAGGGAGACAGGAGAGCCTCTCCCCCTCCCCAGGGGGTTCCGACAGCAACCCACCCTTAGGTGAGCTCCAGGGATAAAGAGCAAAATCTCACCTCCTTAATCTGTGCTTTATATTTTGGGTTTTGTTTTTTGTTTTCTGATGATAGGAAATAATACATGTTCATTATGAATTTTAAAAATTAAATAAAAAGTGAGTGAAATGGAAAGTGGAAAAACCTCCGAAATCCTCCCAAAAAAACTCAATAGGTAGATGTATAGCCTATAGCTCTTCCTATACTTACACAAGTATATGTGACTTTTCTCATCAACCACTTAGCCAAGCTATCACTGCACCTTAATGTTCCAGCAGTAACATGGGCTTAAAATCCACTGAAAATGCAAATTAATTATTACTATACATTTAAGGGTGGGTCAGTTTTTTATAGTAATGTTCTGGCTTCTGATATTTACCTTTTTTTTTTCTTTCCTACTTACTTCCTCCCTGCTCTACACATAGTGTCCCAACTTCCCTTGGGTCAAGGGGTACTTCGGGAAATCGGTGAGGGAAGAGGGGGTACAACGGTGCAACCACCCTCAGCAGGAGAGGCCCCCAGTCTCACACAGATAACAGGCAAGACAGCTTTCGTCTAGACGGCTGGGGGTTACTTTTCTACTGCAGGTCATTTATCTGAACGTATTTACCTTTTCATTTCCAGTCAGCATATGAAAGAAGTTTCAGCTTCATAATTTGAGGTGTGTGAAATTTTGGTATTATAACTGTATTAGCCATTATATTCTTGGGTTGAATCTTTCCCATGACAATAAATCTCAGAAAAAAAAAATAAAAGTAAGATAATGCAGTATATCATTTCTGATTTCAATACGATTTCTGGTTTAACATATGACTTTTATGTCTTTGTTAACATTTTTATCTAGCTTTGTGCAAATAGATGGAAAAATATCTAGCATGGTACAAAACATAACTGTGAAATAAAAGCTCTAGATAAAGCCGTAAGGAGGAATAATCAGCTACGAAAATACCTCTCAAGTTGAATAAAATAGTTAAAGTTTTAGCTGAACTATCAATTTTGAATACAATTACAGCCCGGTAGTTAGCAGATCACTCAGAAATGGGCATTTTAGTGCTTTACTTTTCAAATTACAATGTAGAACTTTCAGCAATAAAGGGCAGTTTATAGAAGTGAACAGTCGTAAAATGGCAAATGTAACACATCCAGCATGAACGGGGGGAAAGGGGAGCGCGTGAAGTGTTAAATAGGACTGATAATCACCGTAAAATTTTGGGAAGAGCGACACCTCTGATCTGAAAGTCCCAAGAGTTTCAGTTTAAAAAACGAATAGCGTAAGTACTCTGAAATAAACACTGAGGAGAAAAATATAGACAATGTCTGCTACAATTACAATTGGTGTTGTTAAATGGGAATCTTCAGCAGCAAATTGCCAAGACGACAACTGCAACTTCAGGATTATTTCCATTACTGTGTAAAAGTGATAAGTACTCAAGAATAGTTCATAAAGTGATTAGTTACTTAAATTTCATAAACGTCTTGTCTAAATGGTACTTCCTATGTTCCAAGCCAGGAAGACGACAACTGCAACTTCAGGATTATTTCCACTACTGTGTAAAAGTGATTAAGTACTCAAGAATAGTTCAGAAAGTGATTAGTTACTTAAATTTCATAAACCTCTTGTCTAAATGGTACTTCCTATGTTCCAAGCCAGAAAAAGACAAAGCTGGGCTCAAAACATCTCCCAACACAAAAGGGGGGAATCTCAATGCACCCAGGACAGCTGAAGACCCCGAGGTTAGACGTGGTCTCTAACTTCCAAGGTCCTAAGCAAACCTGCCACTTGTTCCAGAGACAGACACCATCTTCACCTTACAAGACCTGTTGCTCTGCAAAATCCTTGAAAAGAGAGTCCAGAACAGAGGCTGACGGTGCTTCCTGTGCAAGACATTCAGAAACGTGAATGATAATTACAGTGACACAGACTTCGACAGCATTGGAGGTCAAGAGACAATGGAATAATACCATTGAAGTAACAAAAAAAATAACAATAGCCTGGGATTTTACCCCCTCAAGAATAAGAGCAAAATAAAAATATTCTCAGATAAATGGAACCTTTATAATGACTCACCCAAATTCTGGGACATAATCAGGGAAGTGACTTGGCCACGAGGGATTAGTGCCATGTAAGGATACAGTAAGAAGACATGCATCAGAGGGCTACAGGTAAGGCTCAGAAACTCCAGTAAAAGACAAGCACATCCCAGGAGAAGTGGCAGCATAAGGGCATTATCCTCGGACACTGACACGAGGAGATGCGAAGGCCCCCAGTGACATGACTGTTCCTGCACATTCACCGTAGAGTTGACAGGTCCCATCAGAGTCTCGATCATCTTTCCAGTGCTCTGTCCTTAAAATGAACCACCAGCCTAGGATCTCTAGACATATGAGAAAAGCTTCTTTATTCCTCAGTATATGACAGCCAAAAAAATCTCGAGAGTAAAAATGAGACAAGAAAAGGCAAATAGAAGGGAAGAAGCAAAATGATCTGTTTTGCAGATGATATGACCTTATATATAGATAATCTCAAAGACTCCACCAAAAAATGTTTAGAATTAAGAAACAAATGCAATAAAGTTGCATGATACAAAATTAACATACAAAAATCAGTTGTATTTCTATCCAGTGAAAAAAATCTGAAAAAAGAATAAACAATCTCATTTACAATAGCATCAAAATACCTGGGAGTAAATTATTTTAAATTTTTTTATTTTTCAATTACAGTTGACATTCAATATTATATACTTTAAGGTATATGGCATAGTTGTTAGACATTTATATAACTTATAAAGTGATCCCCCCATAAGTCTAGTACCCATCTTATACCATACATAGTTATTACCATATTATTGACTATATTCCCTGTGCTGTACTTTATATCCCTGTGACGATTTTGTAACTACCTATTTTTACTTCTTAATCCCTTCATATTTTGCAATCGGCCCCCCAATCTCCTCCCATCTGGCAAACATTGTCGTGTTCTCCATATCTACGAGTCTGTTTCTCTTCTGTTCTTTTATTTTGTTCTTTAGACTACACATGTAAGTGAGATCATATGGTATTTGTCTTTCTTTGTCTGACTTATTTTACTCAGCATAATACCCTCTAGGTCCATTCATGTTGTTGAAAATAGTAAGATTTCATTTTTTACGGCCAAATAATATTTCATCATATATATGTACCACTTCTTTTTTTTAATTTAGATTCAAATATACAGTACATCAGTTAGACATCTATATAGTTCATAAAACGATCCCCCCAATTGCTCCCACCCTCCCCTGACCCTCCAACGTATTAATGCTAACTGGATTCCCTATGCCATGCTCCCTATCCCTGTGGCCATCCATCCGCTACTAGTGT
>NW_006438869.1:911771-912754 GCF_000325575.1 Pteropus alecto
GCTAAGCGCATAAGTCAGGCACAGAAAGACAAATGCCGTGTGATCTCACTTATACGTGGAATCTAAAAAGCCGAACTCAGAGAAACGAAGAGTAGAAAGGTTGCCAGCTGCAGAGGGGTGGGGGGATGCTCATGGAAGGGTACCAACTTCCAGTTATAAGATGGACACGTTCTGGGGGTCTGATAAACAGCATGCTGATGGTAGTCAACTATAGTCGATATTCCATACTCGATAATTGATAAGGGAATAAATTTTAAATGTCCTCATCACAAAAAAAGGTAATTATGTGAGGTGATAGAGGTGCCAATTAACCCTATGTGGTCATAAAAAAGCTTCTGCACAGCAAAAGAAACAATCAGAAAAAAATGAAAAAGCAATTTGGAGTGGGAAAAAATGTTTGCAAACCATCTATCTGATAAGGGGTTAACATGCAAAATATATAAGGAACTCATACAATTCAACAGCAAAAAAATATATCTAATTTCAAAAATGGGCAGAGGACTTGAATAGATTTTCTCCCAAGGAAGATATGCAAACGGCCAGCGGGTACATGTAAAGATACTCAACATCACGAGTCACCAGGGAAATGCAAATCAAAACCACAACGAGCTATCGCCTCACACCCGTTAGGGTGGCTATTATCAAAAAGGCAAGAGATAACAAGTGTTGGTGAGGGAGTGGAGGAAATGAGGACCCTACCCCACTGGGAGAATGAAAACTGGTACAGTCACTGCGCGAAACAGCATGGCGTTTCCTCAAAAAATTAGAACTAGAACTTCCCTAATGATCCAGCAATTCCATTTCTGGGTATATAGCCAAAGGAAATGAAATCGGTATCTTAAAGAGATATCTGCACTCTCATGCTTATTGCAGCATTATTTACAATAGCCAAAATATGAAAACAATCTCTCTCACACACACACACACACAAACACACACCCCACACGGTTAGCAGAGGCTTGGAAGTATTTTTCTTTCTGTGT